>NC_136513.1:10362500-10427500 GCF_053919585.1 Euprymna scolopes
ACACAAGCTATCATATTAATAAATAGATTAAAATATTTTATGTACCAAAAACAGTTTTTCATGAAACTATTTTAGTTAAAACAATGTTGTAATAAAAATAATTTATTTACAAAAAGGAATTGTCTTTTAATATATATTTATATATATATTTTTTTTAGATTTAATGTTTTTATAGGCATATTTTATGTACAAACCAGTTTCGTTTTGCTAATAACGTGTCGCTAAGTTCGAGGTTTCATATCTTGTCTTTTGTTTACATGTTGTTGTAGTAGCAATAATATTTTAATTAACGAAGACATCAACGTCTCTCTTTCTCTAAATAACTAAATAAAACAGTGAAAAAAAAAACAAAAAACAAAACAAAACAAAAACAAAACAAAAACAAATAACTGCTCAATTTTTTTTATCCCCGCCGGCAGAAAGATTTGTGGTATAGTTTACGAAATAACTTTAAATTAATTATTTCAATTATTTCTTAACTTTTGAAAGATAAAACGCTAAATTTTATAGAATTAAAAACAAATATAGCGGTGAAAACACGCTAATCGAATAGAACCTAGAGCGTTCGTAAATGTGTATTCCGAAATTAAATGTCTATTCCAGAATTAAATCTCAACCAATCAAATTTGCCGGAAAGCGTGATACACAAAAGAACACACTCGGTATCGTATTAATATATAGATAATAATAATAATAATAATAATAATAATAATAATAATAATAATAATAATAATAATAGTAATAATAATAATAATAATAATAATAATAATAATAATAATAATAATAATAATAATGGTGCCTGTGCAGTGTACGCACTGTGCTATATTTTAGATAGGATTTTCAAGTTAAATTAAGGTGAAAGAGCAGAATAGTTAGAAATCACCCTGTTAAGAATGGCTTTCTAAATAACGTTATTATTTCAGCACGGTGCGTACAACATTTATTTATAAGATAAAACACAAGAAAATATGTTAACTAAAATTCAATGTACTCTTTATTTTTAGTTCATATCAAAACTTTAATTAAAAATGATTAGTTAATGACTTTTTAAGATGAATTTGTGTTCGTATGTCTCTGGTGAGAATAGAGAATTTTCTATATCATTTCTCATTTCAGTCATGTAAATTATTTACAAATAAAATGTAATAAAACAAACAAAAACATTTAAGTGTTAAATGTATTTTAAAGAAATAAATTACGCCCGGTGCTAAAATATTGAATTTATCGATCGTTTTTGTTTAAAAAAAAACCCCCACAAAAAACAAAAATAAAACAAAACAACAACAAAAATAAAACAAAAAAAAATGTTGTGGAAAATGCTTCTAACTTTAAAATATTTGGAAATGCTCAATAAAAAGTTTTATCTATTATTAAAAGAAAGGGCTGAAAAATATTCTCATATAAAAATTGTTTGTTTTGCAGTTTAAGAAATAAATAAAATGAAATATTCGACTTCCTTCGATAGAAATAAAACAAGTTCATTTACTGCTATATTTTGTTAGATTAAAATTATCCCAATGTGCAATTATGATAATTGTAATAATAATCTAAATGGAGAAATGTTTTTCTCTTTAGGAGAATAAAGAACATAATTACAACAACCACAATATAGGGCAACGAAAATATTTTTTATGGCCACGTGGTTGAAAACCGGAAACTTTAGGCACCTTCGTGCCTTTACCTACATGTTGATCTGGTAATGACGTCACACTTTCATATTCATTGGCCTGCTCTCTCGATAGCCGTGGGCATAGGCCATCTACAACTTTGTAGATGCTTTTGTAGCAAGGAGTTCTTTTTTCGGGGTGAGGGTGCTTGTTCCACGCATAAACTTCCCAGAAAGCTTCCCAGTTGCTTATCTTCGGTGGTCTGGCGAGAACCTGTACGTCAACGTGATTGTGCAAGCAAATATGTTATTTGTCCCGTTTGTGTGTGTGTGTGTGTGTGGGGGAACAAAACAGAACAAAAAAACAAAAACAAAAAACAACAAAGAAAACAACAAAACGATTCTCCATGAATTGAAAAATTATTTAAGTAATTTGAAGGGGAAATGGGCGTTAGATTTAAAGAATTTCAAACCGAAAACAAAAACAAAAACAACAAAAAAACAACAACATTATTTCAGAGAATATATACGCTGTGACCAGATAACCTGAAACACACAAGCCACGAAGTATATGTACACTTATATTCGTACACATATATAGAACTAGCGTGGGTGCCCGAGGTTTCCCGGGTGTTTGTAGATCTGTGTTGAGCAAAAAAAAAAAAATAAATAAAAAAAATAATAATAAAAAAAAAAATAAAAAAAAAAATAAATAAATAAAAAAGAAAAAGTGGTAGTATGTAGGCAGGCTCGAACCGTGAAGGAGGAAAAGAACGTGAAAAAACAAAACGAAAAAAGTGACGTCTTTGCTGCTGATGAATGATAAGAGCTTGAATTCCTGATTCATCAATCAACCAGCTGATTATTTGTAAACTGTTTGTCTTCGTGTCGTCATTACAACTAAAAGGAAAATGTGTTTTGTCTATCATCTGTAAATGAACGTTATATAACTCCCTCCAATTATTATGTCCCCGCCACCATCATCAATATTGATCCCCCTCCTGTGCTAAAAAGAACTGTCCATGTCGCATATCTCTTAGCTCAGTATTGATAATATGCACAAATAGAATTATCGCCATCGTCGGCGCCGTTTACGCCGTTATACAAACGACGTTGTCGTCGCCGTGTAACAGTGTCACATAAATGTCTCGTCTTCCGATATACATGTCCCCGTTATACTCACTGATATGTTGTCTCAATATGCACACTGCTATATAACACATGTGCCATTAGCTCAGCTGGAAGAGGGAGAGGGGACACACAGAGAGAGAGAGAGAGAGAGAGGGAGATGTAGAGAGAGAATACACACACACATACACACACACACACACACACACACACACACATATATATATATATATATATATATATATAGAGAGAGAGAGAGAGAGAGAGAGAGAAACAGGCAGACAGACACAGAGAGAGTGAGAGACAGAGAGGGAGATGTAGAGAATATATATATATATATATATATATATATATATATATATATATATATATATATATATATAGAGAGAGAGAGAGAGAGAGAGGGTTTGGTTGCTTTTGTTTTACGGCATATCAACCCTTCTAAAGTTATTTAATGCCAAATCCAGTTATTTTGAAGAAATTTTTTAAATAGAATATATTTGCTTTTTTTATCAAGTCGGTTTCTATTTAGCCTATAGTTGGAAGCCTAACAGGTACTACCATTCCAGTTAAGAGTGGACCTGGGAGCAATGGCAATTAAAGGGGAGCTACATACCCCCCCAAAAGCCCGCAAGCTGGGGTCTCACCATCGGAGATGGTTTAAGGTCATATCCAGGACCGAGGGAGAGAGGGAGAGAATATATATATATATATATATATATATATATATATATATATATATATATATATATATATATATATATAGAGAGAGAGAGAGAGAGAGAGAGAAATCAATTGTTTATTCTGTTACTGGCGGGAGATTGTGCGGCGGCTGAATAGTGAAGCAACTGCTTTAAATTGCTCACCTCCTTTCTTTCTTCGCTTCGTTGGAATTCGCTTTCATCCTCACTTTCCAGAGCAAGGATGTTTTCAATCAATGGTAAAAATCGTAAGCTAATGCGAAGTTATAAAACAATCAATCAAAAGAGATAGAGAGTTCTCCAGATAACCACAGTACAGAAGAACAGAATAGATGGCTTTTGGGTTGGAAGAGGCGAAAAGGACCCAATGACTCACGTGCGAACCTTCTAAGTTTCGTGCACACCTTCCTACACACTAGCTAAAGTCAAGCGAAAAAGAACAAAGTGAATCAACGCACACACATATACAGTACCACGCTGCCAAATACTCGTATGCGTATATTAATTAGATGCGCATATTATTCACACTATGGAACTTTTTGATTTTTGACTACTAACTCTTCTTTCCTTTCCAAACATGTGTTTACATTATGAACATTTTCATGATCGAAAGTAATTGTTATGTTTTTATCTCTTGTATAAAAACGCTTTGTCTTTCTCAATATCTCGTTGAAAACACTGTTTATCTTTTTATGTAGTATGTGCTACTCGGTGATCCATTCTTTTCTTAATGTTTAATTTACTTCCACACACACACACACACACACACACACACACACACACACACACACACACACACACACACACACACACACACACACATACACATACACATACACACACACACACATATATAATAAATTAAAAAGATAAGGAGTAAAGTTACATGGGAACTTTATTACTTTATCAAGTCAATCAGGTCTATCTGTCTCTCTGTGTCTCTGTCTGTCTGTCTACCCTCCCTCTCTCTCTCTCTCTCTCTCTCTCTCTCTCTCTATATATATATATATATATATATATAAAGTTATAAAATATATATGGCGATTAAGTTACTAACTAGCTCTACCTACGTATTGAGCACTGTTGAAGTAAATACCTTAAGTTTACGCATAAATTTATACTTTCGTATATACGTATATACGTATATAATTTATGTGAGTAAATGAAGTATATATATATATATATATATATATATATATATATATATATATATATATATATATATATATATATATATATACTCAATTTGCTTGCTTCGGGAAAAGACAATTTTCACACCCAATTTATATATTAAATATTTGTATGGTTCTTGGCTAAACTTAAAGACCCTATCATCGCCCAGAATGGTCTCTGTGAAAACCAGGGACCACCTTACAGATGTAACTATGAATCTTACAGCTCTATGCAAGGCTTAAATTGTTTTTTTTTTTAAACATGAATTTAAGGATGGCTACAAACAGTAGCCTTAAGGATTTTATAATGCACGCATAAAAAGAAAAAAAGCAAAAGAAAAAAATAATTCTCTCGATAATATTCAGCAGAAATAACTCGAAGGTACTTCAGTGTTCCACAGTTCCTATATACGACCCGCCATTTTCTATGACAAATTTCAAGATCACTTGGTTAGGATTTGATTGCTGATGTTCTTCAATTTCTTTCAGTTTCAGGTTTGCTGATGTAGACATTTTCTCTGAGATAAGTAAGTAAATGTTGCTGATGGAAACATTTCAAAATATTTTTTTTCTTTTTGTTCTTTTTCCCCCGAACAAGTCCTGTCTTCGTCATATTATGTTAAAATTCCATTAAGTTACCATAAACAATAAAGATTCTTTTCAAGTTAAAAAATCTCTCCCTGACTTCTTGGATACCCTGTAGAAACATTTTCCCCCTACTTTCATCCTTCCATTTGTTTTCCCTATTTGTTAAGTATGAAACGGATGCGGAATGGGTCGTGGTGGCGGGTTAGAGTCAATATTTCACTTCACACAATGCATTAGTTCTCTGGAATCGGCGACGGCTCACATGTCATCGTTCTGTCACGAACTCTGCAGGGTAGCGCATCCTGACTAGATAAGACTAAAACTGTGCCATTATTGAGGCGAATCAGAACACAGGACGAACTACTGCGTTAGTTAAAAATATGAATAGCTGACGTGATTTCAGTTGAGGAATATCGATTTTGTGGAACCGATTCAAACAAACACAACAACAATTCAGTTCCGAATTCACTCATTATGACGATTTCCGTTCTTGTCAAGATATAAAACGCCTCTGATTTTTATTCTTTCAATATTTTAGCACTTTTTTTCTGACTTGTTTCTATCTTTAACAAAAGAGAATTAAAAAAATATCGTTGAAAAGAAAACAACTTTTTTTCCAATGTAGTTTTTCTAATATTATTCAATGATTTTATTTTTCATTTAGTTTTCACTTTTTAAAAATATATTTAAAACTTGTTTTTCATTTTAAGCAATTGAACCCATTAACATGCGTGAAAAAGGAAAGATGAAGACTTGAAACTCAACGTTCTGTCCAGTTGTTTGTATGGGCTTTATCAAGACAAAAATGCAAAAAATGGCACAAAGAAACCTTTTCTGTCTTTATAAAGTCATACAAGAGCTGGGCTAAGTGTGGAGTTTAAGGTTTTTCGCTTTTTTTTACAGATCTCATATCGCCAGATTTTCCTTTTATTATTTTACTGTCACTTTTTAGCATGAAACGCATTTGAAGTATTCATGTTAAATAGTCATGTTAAATATTTATGTCAAATAGTCATGTTAAATATTTATGTTAAATATTCATGTTAAATATTCATGTTAAATATTCATGTTAAATATTTTATGTTAAATTTGTTAAATATTCATGTTAAATATTTATGTTAAATATTTATGTTAAATAATTTATGTTAAATATTTATGTTAAATATTCATGTTAAATATTATGTTAAATATTCATGTTAAATATTATGTTAAATATTTATGTATATTTATGTTAAATATTTATGTTAAATATTCATGTTAAATATTCATGTTAAATAGTCATGTTAAATATTTATGTCAAATAGTCATGTTAAATATTCATGTTAAATATTTATGTTACATATTTATGTTAAATATTTATGTTAAATATTTATGTTACATATTTATGTTAAATATTTATGTTAAATATTCATGTTAAATATTTATGTTAAATATTCATGTTAAATATTTATGTTAAATATTTATGTTAAATTATTCATGTTAAATATTTATGTTAAATATTCATGTTAAATATTCATGTTAAATATTTATGTTAAATATTTATGTTAAATATTTATGTTACATATTTATGTTAAATATTTATGTTAAATATTTATGTTAAATATTCATGTTAAATATTCATGTTAAATATTTATGTTAAATATTCATGTTAAATATTTATGTTAAATATTTATGTTAAATATTCATGTTAAATATTCATGTTAAATATTTATGTTAAATATTTATGTTAAATATTCATGTTAAATATTCATGTTAATATTTATGTTAAATATTTATGTTAAATATTCATGTTAAATATTCATGTTAAATATTTATGTTAAAGATTTATGTTAAATATTCATGTGCAATATTTATGTTAAATATTATGTTAAATATTAATCTTAAATATTCATGTTAAATATTCATGCTAATATTTATATTTAAATATTTATGTTAAAATAGTTATGTTAAATATTTCTGTTAAATTTAAATAAATATTCATGTTAAATATTTATGTTAACTATTCATATTAAATATTCAAGCTAAATATTCATGTTAAATATTCATGTTAAATATTTCATGTTAAAAATTCATTTTAAATATTCATATTAAACATTCATGTTAAATATTCATGTTAAAATATTCATGTTAAACATTAATGTTAAATATTCATGTTAAAAATTCATGTAAAATATTCATGTATAAACATTCATATTAAATATTTATGTTAAATATTCATGTTAAACATTCATGTAAAAATTCATGTTAAACATTCATATTAAATATTCATGTTAAATATACATGTAAAATATTCATGTTAACATTAATGTTAATATTCATGTTAAAATATTCATGCTAAATATTCATGTGTAATATTTATGTTAAAATAGTCATGTTAAATATTCATGTTAAATATTCATGTTAAACATTCATGTTAAATATTCATATTAAACATTCATATTAAATATTCATGTTTAATATTCATGTTAAATATTCATGCTAAATATTCATGCTAAATATATATGTTAAATATTCATGTTAAATATTCATGTTAAATATTCATGTTAAATATTAATGTTAAATATTTATGTTAAATATTCATGTTAAAATTTCCATGTTAAATATTTCATGTAAACATTTATGTTAAATATTCATGTTAAATATTCATGTTAAATATTCATGTTAAATATTCATGTTAAATATTCATGTTAAATATTCATGTTTAATATTCATGTTAAATATTCATGTTAAACATTTATGTTAAATATTCATGTCAGATATTCATGTTCAATATTTATGTTAAATATTTCTTAAATATTTATGTTAAATATTAATGTAAAATATTCATGTTAAATATTTATGTTAAATATTTATGTTAAATATTCATGTGTAATATTTATGTTAAATATTTAATGTTAAATATTTATGTTAAATATGCATGTTTAATATTCATGTTAAATATTCATGTTAAATATTTTTGTTAAATAGTTATGTTAAAATAGTCAGGTTAAATAATTATGTTAAATTTAAATAAACTATTCATCTTAAATATTTATGTTAAACATTCATAATAAATATTCATGCTAAATATTTATGTTATGTATTCATGTTAAAAATTAATGTTAAATATTCATATTAAATATTCATGTTAAACATTCATGTTAAATATTAATGTTAAATATTCATGTTAAATATTCATGTTAAATATTCATGTTAAATATTTATGTTAAACATTCATGTTAAATATTCATGTTAAACATTCATGTTTAATATTCATGCTAAATATTCATGTTAAATATTCATGTTTAATATCCATGTTAAATATTCATGTTAAACATTCATGTTTAATATTCATGTTAAACATTCATGTTTAATATTCATGCTAAATATTCATGTTAAATATTCATGTTTAATATCCATGTTAAATATTCATGTTAAACATTCATGTTAAACATTCATGTTAAATATTAATGTTAAACATTTATGTGAAATATTCATGTTAAACATTCATGTTTAATATTCATGCTAAATATTCATGTTAAATATTCATGTTTAATATCCATGTTAAATATTCATGTTAAACATTCATGTTAAACATTCATGTTAAATATTCATGTTTAACATTTATGTGAAATATTCATGTTAAACATTCATGTTAAATATTCATGTTAAAAATTCATGTTAAATATTCATGTTTAATATCCATGTTAAATATTCATGTTAAACATTCATGTTAAACATTCATGTTAAATATTCATGTTAAACATTTATGTGAAATATTCATGTTAAACATTCATGTTAAATATTCATGTTAAATATTCATGTTAAAAATTCATGTTAAATATTCATGTTAAACATTCATGTTAAATATTCATGTTTAACATTTATGTTAAATATTCATGTTAAACATTCATGTTAAATATTCATGTTAAAAATTCATGTTAAATATTCATGTTTAATATCCATGTTAAATATTCATGTTAAACATTCATGTTAAACATTCATGTTAAATATTCATGTTAAACATTCATGTTAAATATTCATGGTAAATATTCATGTTAAAAATTCATGTTAAACATTTATGTTAAATATTCATGTTAAATATTCATATTAAATATTCATGTTAAAAATTCATGTTAAACATTTATGTTAAATATTCATATTAAATATTCATATTAAATATTCATGTTAAAAATTCATGTTAAACATTTATGTTAAATATTCATGTTAAATATTCATATTAAATATTCATGTAAAATATTCACGTTATATATTCATGTTAAACATTCATGTTTAATATTCATTTTAAATATTCATGTTAAATATTCATGTTAAATATTCATGTTAAATATAGTACATTTGCTGTTTAATAACAAATTACGTCTTGAAGAATATAATGTTCCGTGGCTTCTTGCTCTGATAGGGCGTCAATGACGGTCACGTATTTGAAAATGTATGAAAATCTACGCTGAAAATTAATAACAATACAATTAAACAAATATAGGTTTCAGTATGTTATTCATGAGGAGAAGCACGGAGACAAGGAACTCGGCGTTGTCCTGGAATGAATATTAACAGGTATCTGTTTCATTAGAGTGTTGGGTAGGAATGAAGGAAGACATGATACTCGATTTTGTCTATGAATACATTGAAACAAATATTTTTTATGTTATAGCATTGAAGCGAAGAAAAAAGGAGAGATATTTGCTAAAATTAACAGCAGATTCTTTACAGTGCAATGTAGACTACAATGTATTGTGGACTATGTCACTACAAGGAGGCATGTGAAGCTTTATCCCGGTATAATGTGGGTGAGGGATCTCTAATTAGAGCAGGAAATCAATCAATTTGTTTAAAAAATGGGCGGTTTCACCGGTTTTAATGGCAATACAATATGGAAGGGTGAAGCCTTTGTTGATCCTCATTCAATATTGGACAACGTCAGGTATACCTGCTAGTTTGTTTTTAAATAAATTATTAATTGTTACCAATAGACCGTTAAGTAAAACAAAGGAAGAAATAAAGTAAAAAAAAAAAGAAATAAAAAATGAAAAAAAGAGAGAGGAACAATTTTTACTTTTATCGAACGAGCTTGTTTTAAATAAATCATTGAAAGAAAGAAAAAAAAAAAACGTTGCTTAACTGGTGTTGAAATGAAATTATTTAAAATATAGAAAAAATAGAAAAAAATATTTTAACTGTGATCAAGCGAACTTGTTTAAAAGAAGAAAAAGAAAAGGAACTGAACGATTTGTGAACTAATTTAACCCTTTACGACCTTGTTTCAATTAATTCGTTCAGTCGTAAATAAATGAATATAACGGCATAAATAAAGTGGAAATTGATTCAAACACGAATCGTACGTATTAGTTCGGGACCTAGGTTGATGTCAGATACCTCCAGATTGCAACTGTCTATTGCTTACATTTAATATGCCGCCATCTGTCTCAGAAAGTGGAGGATTTCGTTTGTTGTCATAAACACACTTTTTTTCAAGCACTATGGATAATGATAAGGTAAGTCTATGGATAATAAGGTAAGTCTATGAAAAGCAAAAAAAAAAAAAAAAAATTCCAGTGGTAGTTTAAGTTGATTGGTTGTTTTTTGTTTTACGGCATATCAATACTAGTTTTATTTCGTAGTCTCTTCCTTAGTCGTTGTTCATAACTGGCAGTTTTCTGTATGGTTGTGTCATCTAGTGAAAGTTGATCGGCTCTTTAACGAAGACGAATAAAGTTACTTGTGCATGAAAGCACTCTGGAGACTTACTGAGTTTTCAAGATCTTATATATATATATATATATATATATATATATATATATATATATATATATATATATGTATATATATATATATAGAGAGAGAGAGAGAGAGAGAGAGAGTATATTCACGGGGAGGAGAAGACTACTAGGCTAAATTTAATGCCTTATCGTTCTTTTAACTGGAACTTGAGAGACGAAGACGGGCAGACACCGAGGTGACATTCACTTAGATTCTCTCTCATACTGTGGGTAAAGCATTTTACTGCAATTATTATCTACGAATAAATATAATCGGTACTTATTTAGAATTACACTTAATAATAAAAAAAAAATACAGAAAATCTTTCAGATGAACTTACACGTCACGGAACGAACATGTCATATTCCAAAAAATTACGTAAATTGATCTAGTATATTTCTTTTATATTTTAATCAAGAAATATTTAAATTTACCATGTATAGCGATTTGATACTAAATTGTATCCATTATAAGAATGATTTTTATCCCAATAGTTCGAACTGGGTTATTTCTCCCTTATTTATAAATTATGGGCGATCAAAACTCTACGTCTCGCTTGATCATAAACTTTTATTTTCTTTGTTTTAAAAACTATTTAATCGATCTACGTAATTTTTGGAATATTACATCTTCGTTCGGTGATGAGTACTTAAATCATAAAAATTTTCCTGTATGTTTTTAAAAAAAAAATTAACTAAATAAGAGCCATATAATCAAATGGATTGGTAGTTAAGTAGGGGGCAGCATCTCTCGATGTGTGTGGTAAAAGGAGCTATGGATGAGGGGTCAAATTAAGAAAGATACAGTATTTAATTAATGTGGATAGAGTAAAAGAAGGACGTAGTCCTGGTTTAGTGATCTGAGGTGTACCGGTCGATACAAATTATCATCTTTTTTTGCCGTGCAGTGTAATTAGAACCACAGAGAAGTACACTGACTCAACTTCTCCTCCTCCTGAGCCCGGCTCAAACCGCTCCTTCCCATCTCCTGAGATCTCTTCACTCTTGATTGGTTCTAGCCTTTTGTTGGTGATTATCATTTTGATCACACAGAGGTTGACTACAACATAACATTTAAATAATATATATCAGTTGCTAATGGTATAGGAACTGTTTACAAACAAGGAAAACGCCAATGTTAGGTGAGATTTTAATGTGCATTGAAAAGCTGCACGATGACGATGATGACGTGGACAATCTAGCTTAATCTTTCTCAATCTGTTCTAAGTCATCTTGCATAGCGCCCCCCTTAGAACATGCTCTTTTAAAACAGGGTCTTCTCAACTCTGGATCTATATATATTTATATGTGATAACAACTATCGTTCACTGAAAATAAATAACAACGGCGACATAATAGATGCACCGAGACTAAAGCTGCTTTCGGCGACGTAATAGATGCACTGAGACTAAAGCTGCTTTCAGGACTGCCAGCAACCACTGTAAAAGAGTAATAAAAAATGCAAGAGAGCTATATGCCCAGTCTGTTAAATCCAAGGTAGCTGATCAGCGGCTTGGTTCCAACCAGTTTTGGCAAATAACAAATAGGATCCTGAACAGAAGTGTGCGTTCTATCCCAACCATTATCAATGGACCAGACGTCATCTCGTCAGCGTCAGACAAGGCCAAACTATTTGCAAAGAACTTTGCAGCTAATTCTACCCTATGCCACGAAAATTTCATCCTATAATACAGAACAAGCTAGGTAACATACAAATATCCGTGCATGAGGTCGCCAAGCTAACCAAGAACCTTGATTCCAGTAAAGCAACTGGCGCTGATGACATCCCAATTATAGTGTTAGAAAAGCTTAAACCAAAACTCGCTTCCATACTTACGAAACTATTTAAGTACTGCCTTAAGGAGAAGTGCTTTCCGACTCCCTGGAAGACCTCATCAGTTTGCCCTGTATTTAAGAATTCAGGTGATAAGTCATCTCCCTCTCAGTACAGACCAATAAGTCTCCTGTGTGTTATGAGTAAGTTGCTGGAATCCATATTAAATAGAGAAATAGTCAACCACCTCAGCAGAAAAAAACCTTCTTATTGACACACAATATGGTTTCCGCTCTGCAAGATCTACCGCAGATGTGCTGACGATTATATCTCACAGGATTAGTGAATCTCTTGAGAAAGGCTTCATTTCTAGGGAAATTGCTCTTGACATATCAAAGGCTTTCGAAAAGGTATGGCATAAGGGTCTACTTCACAAGATTTCCAGCTACGGTATAACTGGAAATGTTTTCTCAATCATTAAATCATTTCTCTCCAATAGGCTCATAAGAGTAGTGGTCGATGGACAAAAATCGGAGGCCTGCAATATAAATGCTGGAGTCCCTCAGGGGTCAATCCTGGGCCCAACTCTCTTCCTGATCTACATCAATGACCTCCCTAAACACATACTTAAATCATTCGTTGACATCTATGCTGATGACACGACCATCTACGGCAACACATCAAAGGCTGTAAATGACAAAGTTCTCTCTGATTCTCTCTCCTTTGATCTCGAGCGCGTGGTTCAATGGGGGAAGACGTGGCTGGTTACTTTTAATGTATCCAAAACCAAACTCCTAGCCTTACATCATCAACGCTCTGATCCCCATCTGGCATCAATTGGGATGGATAGCTCTCGTCTGGGTGAGGCCCCGTGTTTTGACAAGCTTCTGGGTTTGACCTTTACTCCTGATCTGAAATGGAACACGTACATCAAGTCTGTTGCCAAGGTCGCTGGAAAGATGGTGGGATCCTTCTACTGCTCCAGAAGATATCTCACTTCTGATGCAATTCTCTATCTATATAAAAGCCAAGTACGTCCAAGGATGTAATACTGTTGCCATATCTGGGCAGGAGCTGCTAAAAACAGCCTATCCTGCCTTGACAGAGTACAAAATAGATTTAGTGGCTTAGTGGGGGATGCCCTTTTCTCTACCCTGCAACCTCTCTCCCACAGAAGAGACGTTGCGAGCCTATCCTTGTTTTATCGTTATTTCCATGGTAGGTGCTCGTCTGAACTCCAATCTCTGGTCCCCCCTCGCCAATCTTTCACGAAAAACACCCGTCTAGCTGAATCCACTGTGAAATATTCCCCCCACTCTTCATCTGTGCCTAAATCAAAACGTGGATTCCATGAACAAGGCTTCTTTCTTAGAACTGCACGCCTGTGGAACTCTGTTCCGTCTGCCTGCTTCCCACCGAACTACAACTTCAAGTCCAACATTAACAAATTTCTAATGAACCTCCCCTTAAGTAAACACTTCATCAAATCTCCACACTAACGTAATGTATTTGCAATAACCCTTATCCCTGAGTGGCTTCTGGGCCTTGATAAGGGGTGATCATTGTGTTAAAAAAAAAGGTTAATAAAACAGTGAGTCAAGCAATATTTTATTAAAGAGCTAATGACAACTAAGGCCCAAATCAAGTATTGTTAACAATGAAAAGGAAATATCATAGAATCAACTCATTTTTAATGTGATGGATTTGCTTTGAGACAACTAGCTTTTGATTGTTTAGAATTGTTTTGCTCAGTGTAACTGCATATCGTGTCTGTACATGCGGTCTGTTGCGACATTTTTAGGCAATTGTGTTCCCAAAATTTGGACGGCAGAAATAGATACAGAAATGACTGACACGTATATTGCCAATGTTACAAATTTCTATATCAAGCTATTTTTATTTCTTCTCCATTCGAAGCCTTTATTCTCAATTTAAGTTCTCTACGCTTTAACATCTTTCATGCAATGGATTTTACTCCCACTCTTCAACACAAGATTCATCTACAAGAATATGTCATTTTTTCTTCATCCCTGGATATTTTAAAGAGACTCCAAAGAACACATTTTTGAATTTCTATTTGGATCTACCCAATACCAACCTCATATTCTCACTGGATTTATGCAGCACTAATTATTGGATATTGCTGAGTATTTTTTTCCTATAAACTTTTACTTTCCTACAAAAACTTTTATAGCCACTGTTTTAAAAAATTGCGCTCACCAGCAAAATTAGATTTTTATCTATATATTCCTTTCCATTCGTTTTTCCTTTGAGTAGAAGAGCGTATCTTTCAAACTCCATGGAATAATAAATTTTTCTCACTTTTTCTCGTATTCATTGTTTTGAATAAAATATTGTGAATTTAATTCTACAATACCGTGACGTCTATTACTTATATATATATATATATATATATATATATATATATATATATATATATATATATATATATATATATATATTATACTATGATAATTAAATACCGACAGACGCTAGTGTTTCATCCTTTTCGGGAATCTTCAGTGCAGGGTGTCTCGATTAATACCAGTCGAACGATTCGAACCCCGCATCACGAGACATCTCTGACTCGATTAGCGGAGACCTAATCCATTCGGCTACCATTAACCGCTTGAAATAACGTTGAATTTAAACATCTTAATTTTAAATGTTCATTTACGTCAGTCAGACAGTGATCTAATCGTTATACGATGATCTACGAATATATATATATATATATATATATATATATATATATATATATATATATATATATATATATATAAGGAACTGTGTATTTGAGAGAGTTTGTTCCCCATAGACTCGGAAACGACTGGCCTGATTTTTTCTAGAATTACACACAAAAGTACTTGATGTGTCTGGGAGTGTTCTTATGTAGTTTTTTTTTTTATCCGGAACGTCACCGATTGTATCGAAAATCGATAATCGAAGAATCCATTTAAAGAAGAAAATCCGATTTTGACTAAAGTTTCACCTTTTATACAATCTAATATCACAAGTGCACTTAAGGAGTTTTATCACCGCACAAGCAGAAATGCCCAGCCTATAAACACATTCGAAATAAATGTGTTTTTTTAGGGCATACATGAACCATGTCACTTGATTTCTGCATTTTAAACTTTTGAAGCCATTATTTACAGACAATTTTATAAAATCAGCAGCAGACTCCCTGTATTGGAATATAAACTACAACATTAAGTCACTGCAGAGAGGTATGCTAAACTTCCTCCCGGTATACTACAGATATGGGAGTGGGTGAGTTCACAACTAGAGTAGGCAATCAATCAATTTGATTAAAAAATGATTTCGATGGCAATAAAAGTATAGGAGGGTGGAAGATTTGTTGAGTCTTATTCATATATTTGTTATATCATATAAGATTTGTTGAGTCTTATATATATATATATATATATATATATATATATATATATATATATATATATATATATGATTTTTTTGGCCTAAATGTTACGTAGATATACGAATGGCATGGAGCACGAAATTAATTCATCGGTGGCGTCCGATAAGGAGCTTCCAAATAGTCCTTGCAGATTTATCGACCGATTCGAATTCTCGGCGGATAACGCTTCGACTAGAGTTTTCAAAGGTTAATAGCCCGTGTTTCCAGCGCTTTGCAGCTAAGTCTATGTCGGGATAAACGTAAAACTGCTGAGATCAAATAAAATGTCCTACGTTTAAATTAGAATTACACAGAGCTCATTAAGGACGCATGCACAAACGAAAGAACGAGACGGTCGAGCTGTGAAAGTTTTACCCAATAAATTGTTATTTAAAACTGGCAAGACCCATGGAAATTCAACGGAATGAGTAATATATTTAACCAACAAATATGTTTTGATAAACTGATATTTTTTTTGGATAGCATTAAAAAGTAGGTTTTCTTTTCGCAGAGAGAGAAAAAAAAACAATTATACGTAGCAAATATGAGTTTATTAACATTTATAAGAAAGTAGTTTCCATAGTATTTTAAATATAGAACTCACTCAAATGAGATAAATTGCTAAGGAAGTAATATTGTGCTACATAGTTCAATACAGATAATAAAATGCACATTGTAAAACATTATCTTTAATTTATTCCTTCAGTCTAAGACCACCTAGCCGAAAATGTTTTCTTTTATTGACCGTGTTTATTTCGCACATTTCCTTTTTTACGTTATGTTTCACTGTCTTCTTTTTTCGGTGAATAACCGCTGGACAGCGAAATCATTACGAGTTCCTTTCTCATACCATTGCAACAATTATCATGTATCATTATAATTATATTAGACAAGGTTACATCAAAGGGAGGCCAGTCTCATATTCTTGTCCAGGGATTAAATTGAAATTTCGCGATTTTGGATTTTTTTGAAGCACTTTGACTTTCAAAAATTGTATCTGCCCCCCCTTTTTTAAGCGTAACGTACGAACTAATTAAGGAAGGAACAACTAGAATATTAAATAGATAGTGGCAAAACTATCATTGATGCTGGTTTTATTCGTTCTCTTTCCACGACGGGAACATTAAATACAAAAGTGCGAAAGTAGGATTTAAAAAGTCAGCACTCTTGTCGAAGAGAAATTACCTGGACAGCTCCGTTAGCATTTCTTAGCGTGGGCTACTCAGTCAATTAAGAATAAACTAGTTCCTTCATAAAAGGGCTGGTAAAGCTTGGATGGAGGAACCTCCACGGGACAATACCATTAACAAGAGAACAATTCTACACCGGAACAACATGTTCATTATTCTGTTTTTCTGATTTTGGAATGAAATAATCAACTGGATGGTGGCTGGTTGTATGTATCGTTTATGCTGGCGAAGAATGGGAATATTAAATACATTTATTCGACCAAGATAAACAAAGTATGATTAGCGAATGCAAGCTAATCTAAATAAATAGTTTTCTGTACGTACATGTCGGCCCAAAAGGTAAGAGGGTTTGGATAGATGAATATTGCTTTATTTGACGGTTTGTTTTTTACAAAACATAGATCAACAGAAAGTAATAGAGTTAATACGCGTCCAAAAATGATTTTATATACATCATTGTAACAAAGGTACAGAAGTTGTGTGAAACAGACAAGAACTTACTCATAGTTGTTTTATTTATTTTATACTTGTGCCCACCCAACAGAAAACCACCAACACGTAAAATAGTCGGGGCCAGGTTGATGCCAATGAGATTTTTTCGTTGAGCAGAGAGACAGAAAATAAGTATCATTCCCTGATTTCGTGATCTTACGAGAGTTTGAATTTTTTTTTACAAGGAGATCACAATTATCAAGGCCCGGAAGCCACTCAGGGATAAGGGTTATTGCATGTACAGTACGTTGTACGTTAGTGTTGGGATTTCATAAAGTGTCTACTTAAGGGGGCGGTTCATCAGGAATTTGTTTACGTTGGATTTGAAGACATCCAAGTTGTAGTTAGGCGGGAAACAACCAGACGGAACAGAGTTCCACTGGCGTGCTGTTCTAAGAAAGAAGCTGTGTTCATGGAATCTACGTTTTGATTTAGGTACAGATAGAGAGTGGGGAAAATTTTTGACAGTGGCTTCAGCTAGACGAGTGTTTTTTGTAAAAGGTTGGCCAGGGGGGCCAGAGATTGGAGCTCAGACGAGAACCTGCCATGGAAATAACGATAAAACAAGGATAGCTTAAACGTAAACTTAAATTTTATAGACAACAAAAATGCAATTTCAAAGTTACACTTAACAGACCTATGAAATAACGATTTTAAACTTAAGCGTAACAGAAAAATGAAAATGCTATTTCAAACTTAAGCGTAACAGACAAAAGAAAATGTTATTTCAAGCTTTAATATAACAGACCAATGAAAATGCTATCTCAAACTTAAACGTAACAGACTAATGAAAATGCTAATTTTTATTTTTATTTCGGACTATTAGTCTCATCTTTATTAGTTGTTTTTATTTTATCTTTTTATTGGTTCACAACGTTTCGGCCAACTTCCTCTGGCCTTCGTCAGGTGGTAACCGCGACGGATAGGAACTTCGAATCTCCTAACTGCATTCTCAGCCATCACTGCCATCCGTAGTTGTTGTCGTCTCACCACATTTTTGACCAATTAACCTCTGGTACGCTTTGGGTGGGATTGAAACCGCTATCTTCAGACAATGCTCATCTGAAACCGTAGAGATTCAGCGTCTCTATCAACTGCGCCACGGGCCCCGAAGGGCGATCAAGGTTGGATTCTTTGATCTTATAAATCCACGTTCATTTATTATCTGATCTTCCATAGTCGGGTCCGTACCGATTGGTATATATATATATATATATATATATATATATATATATATATATATATATATATATATATATATATATATATATATATATATATATATATATAATAATTGGAATTCATTTTTTGATGATGATTATATATATATATATAATATAATAATTGGAATTCATTTTTTGAGATGAGCATTATATTATAAGCTTGCCAGAGGTTAATTGGTCAAAAATGTGGTGAGACGACAACAACTACGGATGGCAGTGATGGCTGAGAATGCAGTTAGGAGATTCGAAGTTCCTATCCGTCGCGGTTACCACCTGACGAAGGCCAGAGGAAGTTGGCCGAAACGTTGTGAACCAATAAAAAGATAAAAAAAACAAACAAAAAAAAACCAACAACTAATAAAGATGAGACTAATAGTCCGAAATAAAAAATAAAAATTAACATATAATGCTCATTTCAAAAAATGAATTCCAATTAAGGAATAATATATATATATATATAATGAAAATGCTATTTCAAACTTAAGCGTAACAGACTAATGGAAATGCTATTTTAAACTTAAACGTAACAGATAAATAAAAATGCTATTTTAAACTTAAACGTAACAGACCATAACAGAAAACACGCTATGCAACATACAAATATCTGTGCGTCATGTCGCCAAGCTAATCAAGAACCTTGATTCCAGTAAAGCAACTGGCCCTGACGGCATTCCAATTATAGTGTTGAAATAGCTTCAACCAGAACTTGGCCCCATACTTACAAAACTGTTTAAGCGTCGTCTTAAGGAGAATTGCTTCCCAACACCCTGGAAAACCTCATCAGTATGCCTTATATTTAAGAATGTAGGTGACAGGTCATCTCCCTCTCAGTACAGACCAATAAGTTTCCTGTGTGTCATGAGTAAGCTGCTGGAATCCATATTAAATAGAGAAGTAGTCGACCACCTCAGCAGAAATAACCTTCTTAGTGACATGCAATATGGTTTCCGTTCTGCTAGATCTACAGCAGATGTGCTAACGGTTATATCTCATAGGATTAGTGAATCTCTCGACAAAGGCTTCCTTTCTAAGGCAATTACTCTTGACATATCAAAGGTCTTTGATAAGGTATGGCATAAAGGCCTACTTCACAAGATTTCCAGCTACGGTATTATTGGAAATGTTTTCTCAATTATTAAAATCATTTCCCTCTGATAGGCTCATAAGAGTAGTGGTTGATAGGCAGAAATCAGAAGCCCACAGTATTAATGCTGGTGTCCCTCAAGGGACCATCCTGGGCCCAACTCTCTTCCTGATCTACATCAATGATCTCCCAAAATACGTACTTAAATCATATGCTGATGACACGACCATCTACGGCAACACATCAAAGGCCGTAAACGACCAAGTTCTCTCTGATTCTCTCTTTTGATCTTGAGCGCGTGGTACAATGGGGGGGGGGGAGAGGTGGCTGGTTACTTTTAATGCATTTAAAACCAAGCTTCTATCTTAACATTATGAACGCTCTGATCCCCATCTGACATCAATTGAAATGGACGGCTCTCGTCTTGGGGAGGCTCCATGTTTTGACAAGCTTCTGGGACTGACCTTTACTCTTGAGCTGAAATGGAACACGTACATCAAGTCTGTTACTAAGGTCGCTGGAAAAACGGCGGGATCCTTCTACTGCTCCGGTAAATATCTCGCCGCTGATGCAATTCTCTATCTATATAAAAGCCAAGTACGTCCAAGGATTACTCGCTGTCATATCTGGGCAGGATCTGCTAAAAACAGCCTATCCTGCCATGACAGAGTACAAAATAGACTTCATAGCCTAGTGGGATATTCCTTTTATCTTCCCTCCAACCTCTTTCCCACAAAAGGGACGTTGCGAGCCTGTCGTTGTTTTATCGTTATTTCCATGGGAAGTGCTCGTCTGAGCTCCAATCTCTTGTCCCCTCTCGCCAATCTTTCACGAAAAACACCCGTCTAGCTGAAACCACTGTCAGTAATTTTCTCCACTCTTTATCTGTGCCTAAATCAAAGCGTAGATTCGATGAACAGAGCTTCTTTCTTAGAAGTGCACGCTTGTGGAACTCTGTTCCGTTTGCCTGTTTCCTACCTGACTACAACTTGGATGTCTTCAAGTCCAACATAAACAAGTTCCTGATGAACCGCCCCCTTAAGTAAGACACTTTATCATATCTCCATTACTAGCGATTACTACGATATTGTCCCATTGATTACTGTACACGCAATAACCCGGGCCTTGATAAGTGGTGACTTCTTTATATAAAAAAAAATTCAAATTTAAACGAAAGAAACCAATAAAATACTATTTGAAACTTAAACGTAACAGACCAATGAAAATGCTATTTCAAATTAAGATAAAACAGACCAATGAAAATACTATTTCAAATTTAAATAAAACAGACCAAGAAAAATGCTATTTCAAACTCAAACGAGATACACAAATTTGATTGTTTTTTCAAGCTTAAACGTAAAGGATAAATGAAAATGCTATATAAAGATTGAGTGTAACAGATAAATAAATAAATATGCTTTTTCAAACTTAAACGGAACGAACAAACGAACATGCCATTTCAACAGACTAACGAATATGCTATTTCAAACGTAAACGTAACAAGCCAATATAAAAATGCAGTTTAAAACTTAGGCATAATAAATCATTAAAAATGCTATTTTAAACTTAGACAAAAAATATCCATTTCAAACTTAATTCTAACAGACGAATAAAAATGCTATTTCAAACTCCAACTTAACAGATTAATGAACATTTTTATTTCAAACTTAAGCCTTACAGACTAACGTATCTGCTATTTCAAACTTTAATGTAACAGACCAGCGAATATGCCATTTAAAACTAAAGCGTAACAGACCAACGAAAAAGCTAAATGCGGAATTAAACGTAAGAAATCAACGGAAATGCTATTGTAAACATAATTGTAACAGAAATAAAATGTAGTTTCAAACTTAAGTGTCACCGATATAAATACTATTTTAAACGAAGCTTGTGAAACAAAAAATGTTATTTTAAATAATAGTGAGTGTAGTGTGAAAATTATTTTATTTAGGTGGTGGTGGTGGTGGTGGTGGTTGTGGTTGTTGTTGTTGTTGTTATTGTTGTTGTTATTATTATTATTATTATTATTATTATTATTATTATTATTGGCGGCGGCGGCGGCGGCGGCTCACAAGGAGTTTTCAGACAGGTCATTAAAGATTTCATTGAACACAGGCTGTGGTGTTCCCTGGAAGCTAAGTGACAAGTTTCTCCACATTTCTAGTACTCTCCACCTCTGTCGATGATATTTGCAAATAAATTTGCATTATCACAACAGCTACTTGATATTGATTACTCGTTGGCAACGGCCATTGGTCTTCACTTAAATTTGAATTGCAATAAGCCTCCCCAAGGTGCCAGTGTTTAGAGAACATAGATATGCAGCTTCAATGTTCTTGGTTCCATGTAGCGTTTCATGTTTTGTCTCTGCATCAGTTATTCTGGCCTGCGCTTTTGGTTCATGTATGTTAGTCTCCACATTCAAGGGTTTTCCTTAATATTTCAGCTGTTTTCATTATTGTTGTCGTTGAATTTTTCCAGCCATTCCTCTGGTTCCAATTTCTCCCAGTTTTTTTTCAAAGTTTTTCGGGATTGTACCTAGTGCTCCTACTATTATAGGTATTATTTTGATTTTCTTCATTTTCCATATCCCTTTCTAACTCTCTGGGTAGCTCTGTGTATTTGCTTCGTTTCTCCTTTTCTTTCATACTAATCCTGAGACAGCAAAATCTACGATTTGACAGGATTTTTCTTTCTTGTTAATTATTACGACATCTGGTCTTCTTTCCTGGATGGGTTTGTCTGTCTGTATGTCCATGTCCCATAGGATTTCGTGGTTCTCGTTTTTGAGTACTGCTGCGGGCTTATGCTTGTACCATTTGTCTGTACGTTCCAAATGCAGTTATTCGCATAATTCCCAGTGTACTGCCCTCCCCACTTGTTCGTGCCTGTTTTTTTATGCCTTTTGGGCTAGTTTGCTGCATTCACTTACTATATGGTTTATCATTTCGTCTCTTTGTCCAAAGAGTCTGCATTTGCTGTTTTCTTGTGTTTTATCGATTCTTGCTTTGATATGGTTGGTTCTTATCGAGTTATCATGTGCTGCAGTTATTAGAGATTCAGTTTCTCGGTTTGTATGTCCTTTTCGCATCCATGTCCAGGCGTTTTCGTTATTCTCATCTTTTGTCATTCTTATGAACCTTCCGTGGAGTTGTTTCTCTTCCCATTTCTCTTTTCTCGTTTTGTCATTTATCTCTCTGTTTTCTGCTTTGTTGGGTTTTTTCTGTGTCTCTTGCTACCATAATTATCCTTTCAGTGTTTTTCATTATGTATTTTTCTAGTCTTTTTTTCGTGTCCTTCACACAGTCTTCTATAGAGATCAGTCCTCTCCCGCCGCCTTTCCTTTTCACGTAGAATCTGTCAATATCGTCCTTTGGGTGTAGTGCATTATGCATAGTCATGAGTTTCCTGGTTTTCTGGTCGAGTTGTCTCAGTTCTTCTTTTGTCCACCTTATAAACGGTCTAGAGTATCTTACTAGTGGCACTGCCCATGTATTTATACCTTTTATTAGGTTTCTGCTATATTATTTCGTTTCCAGGAGTTTTCTTGTTCTCCTGAGGTATTCTTTTCCAACTTTCTCTTTCATTTCTGTTGCTCTGATGGTGTCCGCTTCCAGAATTCCCAAGTATTTATAGTCGTCTTGTTCCCCTAGTGCCTTCATTTCTGTTTGGTTGGGTGGTTCCATGCCTTCTGTCGTTTCCAGTTTTCCCTTTCTTATGACTAGTTGTGCGCACTTTTCCATTCCAAATTCCATTTGGACATCTTAGCTGAAGATCCTGGTAGTGTTAATTAGTGTCTCTAGCTCCTTTTCAGTCCTTGCAAAAAGTTTCAGATCGTCCATGTACATCAGGTGGTTAATTTTTTCCTCTGCATTGGAGAACTTGTATCCCGCTTGGCACTTTCTTAGAATACTGTTCAAGGGCATCATGGCTATGATGAACAGTATCGGTGATAGTGAGGCTCCTTGGAAGATGCCTCTTTGTATGTTAATTTCTGTGATGTGTTGTCCATCGGCTGTCAATTCCAGTCTCCATGTTTTCATTGCATTTTCTATTACATTGGTGATCCCGCTTGGTATTTTATACATTTTTAAGCATTCTACAATCCATGCTTGGGGGATCCTGTCGTACGCTTTTTTGTAGTCGATCCATGCCATGGCTAAATTCTTTCTCCCCCTTTTTACCTCCTTTAGAATCTTTTGATCTATATATAGCAGGTCATCTGTTCCTCTTTTTCCTTTTTGTCATCCTTTCTGCTCCTCGGGTATGAGTCCACGGTTATTCAGGGAGTGGTAGATTTGTTCCCTCAGTTGTGCTGCCAGTATCTTCCACATAATTGGTAAGCACGTGATTGGCCTATAGTTGCTAGGGACGGTTCCTTTCTCCGTGTCCTTCTGTAGCAGTGTAGTTCTACTTTTTGTCATCCAGTCTGGTACGCTTACTTCCTGTATACATCTTCTCAGGTTTTGGGCTAGTCTTTCGTGTAAGGTTGTAAATTTTTTGAACCAGTATGCATGTATCCCGTCGTGCCCTGGTGCTCGCCACTTTGCCATTTTCCTGTGGTTTTCTTTAGGGTTTCCTTGCTGATTTCATTCGCTGTTCCTTCTTCTATTTGCTGTAACTCTTCTTTCATGTCTTTCAGCCATTCGGCATTTCTATTGTGATCTCGTTGCTCTTCCCATATATTACTCCAGTAGAGTTTTTTTCTGTCGGATTTGGTTGTTCTGTTTTTGTTTTTCCTCCGTTCACATTTTGGTAGAATTGGCTTTCATTAGTTTCAAATGTCCTGCTATGTTTGCATTGTTCAGATTTATATCTATATCGTCTCAGTCTTGCTTCTTTTGCTTTTATTTTTTGGTCCAGTTCCTCATGTTTCTTGTTTAGCCTCTCCCTGTCAGTTACATTTCCAATATTCTGTTTTCTCCACATTACCTTCTTCCTGGTGATCATTTTGGTTTCTTTTTTTATGTTTGTGTATTTGGGTTTCTAGTCTTATTTCCCACCCAGGTTTTGTCGGTCCGCTTGGCCCCGATTTTTTTTCTGATTTGAGATTCATACTTACCATTTTAGTGCCTGCGTAAATTAGGTTGTTTAAGTCTGTGATTGTATTTGTTGGGATATGTAGGAGGAGGTTGTTAACCTTCTCACTTTCTGTTTTTAGTTTTTCTGCTCTTGGTTCCTTAACGATGGGAGCTTTGTTTTTCTCTCATTCATCAGCTGTATTATTTTATTTATTTTATTTGCTTCATTCTCTGTTAGTTCTGTTTCATTGTTCTCGGTTTCCACGTTTGTAGACTTCGTTCTTTGTTGACCCTCGACCTTTGGTGTTTTTACTTGTGAGGCTTCAACTTGTGGGGTTTCTCTACGTGCGGTTTCGTTGGGGGATGCTTCTTGTTCAATTTCATCATTTATTTTTCGCTGAATTTCTGTTAGTTCTAGTTTAGGGAGCCAACCTTTCTTGAGTATCAGCCTTGCTTGGTCCACAATTCTTTGTTCTGTCGTATGGTAGTCACTGGATAGGTCCCATAGTTCTTTCATTCGTTTCCGATAACCTACACATCTATATTTAGGATTTATTATTATTATTATTATTATTATTATTATTATTATTATTATTATTATTATTATTATTATTATTAGTAGTAGTAGTAGTAGTAGTAGTAGTATTAGTGACATTATGTACAGAAACCAGCTGCGAACGTATTGTCAAACAGCTAACCTGCATCTAAATTCAAATTTTATTCTGTCCCTGCTAGCTTTAATAAAAGAGCTACTATAATATCAGGGCGTCCCCATTTACGCTGAACATCCACAGAATTCCAACATCAATTAATTACATATGAAAGAGTCCGCTGTGGAATTTCCACAGGTCCCGCTAATTATTTATTATTATTATTATTATTTGTTAAGTGTGGAGACATTATGTTGAACAAAGATGGCGGTGGAGAAGCAGTGCAGTACGATCATGAGTGTAACTGCCAGTAACAAAAATGGCGATGAAGAAGCAGTGCAGTTAAGATCCTGAGTGTAATTGCCAGTAATAAAGATGGCGGCGAACTGATTGAATTCAGAATTCGACAATTTTTATAGTAACTTTGGAAGCTTTTCATTGGTTGCTTATTGTGACTTGTGGTTATAAAAAACGATGGTCGAAATCATTGGTTTCATACCCCCATTAGTTCGTCTGATGGGAATGTGTCTCCTAGCGGTTTCGGCTGCAGGGAGACAGGATAGTAGTACTCGTCAAGGATTCGTCACTTGACACTCAGCCCGACAGGTGAGGGGCTGGGAACCGGACCAGCACCTGTCGGACTGAGGTACGCCGCATGGGTAATACCTAGGAGGTCCACCTTCCCAGGTCTTGCCACTGGACTTTCCGGTGGAGTAAGTTCATTGCTTACTGCCTGAGGCGCCCCTACCGGGGAATGCCGACAGGGTTACTCAGGCAATTTTTAAAATTGCAGGAGTGCCCCTCCTTTAGGAGAGCCTACTGGATCCCCACTTTCCGGCCTTGTGCCACATTTTGCCGAAGTGGGCGGCAAATAAATAACTACCCCCATTAGTACTCTGATGGGAATATGTCTCCTAGCGGCTTCAGCTGCAGGGAGACAGAGTAGAGTGCTCGTCAAGGATCCGTTCTTGACACTCAGCCCGACAGGTGAGGGGCCGAGATCCGGCTCAGCACCTGTCGGACTGAGGTACACCGCTTGGGTACTACCTAGGAGGTTCACCCTCCCAGGCCTTGCCACCGGGATTTCCGGTGGGGCAAGTTAATTGCTTGTCGCATGAGGCTCCCCTATCAGGGAGTGCCGACGGGAGTTCCCAGGCAATTTTTGTTGAGGCGAGAGTGCCCCTTTCTTTAGGAGAGCTCGCCTGTCCTGCACCTTCCAGCCTTGTGCCACATTTTGCTGCGGTGCACAGCAAATAAATATCTACCCCCCCATTAGGAGTCAAAAGCATTCAACATTATTATTATTATTATTATTATTATTATTATTATTATTATTATTATTATTATTATTATTATTAGTAGTAGTAGTAGTAGTATTAGTGACATTATGTAAAGAAACCAGCTGCGAACGTATTGTCAAACAGCTAACCTGCATCTAAATTCAAATTTTATTCTTTCAGTATGAGTTTGCCCATTAAAGGAGATAAGTTGTTGAAACCATTTTGTTATTTAATTGGGTCTTAGTTTATGATAAATATTCATTCAAGAAGTCTTCGCCGAGATTTATTGACAAAGAATTGAATGATTCTATGTCGTTCAAAAATAACAGAAATGTTGCGAAATGTATAACGAATAGACGAGCGAACGTTTTACGGACAGAGTTTCTCTGATAGATGCATAAACAAATCTTTCAAACAGAAAAAAACACGAGAACAAAATGTACGTCGGAAATGTAAAAGTTGCCAGGCAACATGAAAACGAAAATCGCAGAAATCAACATGGAGAAACAATTTTTTTTTCCTGTGGGGCTTGTAACAGTTGTCGACAGATTGTAAACTTTTAAATTAATTATGCTTTTTTTTTTGTAAATAGAGAAAATATCAACATATTCCTTTTGAATATTGATTTAAGTTGGTACTCACGAGATTGTGTTGATTTACATATTTGGGCATCTACAATATGAAGTAAAAAACTGAGACACGTATAAAGTTCTTGTGACATCGAGTATTATACTCAAATATTTTCTTTTTTGTTGACAATTATATTTATGTAAAAATCAATGAAAACGGCACTAACCTATGCGGGTTTAATCGACTTCCTCCAAAGGAGAAATTGCCATGGGAGTGTGAAATTCATAAGCGGTCCCCAATGTATATCCGTGTTAGAGAAGATGACGACGTAAGGCTTTTGCAACTCTTGCAGGTAAGTATCGACTGGAATTCACAAATTGGTCACCCATCTAGTACTAAACAGGCTCAACGTTGCTTACCTTCGTTGATCTACGGGAACCGGTGTGTCAACATGATTATGTCGTATAGCATTTAAGTACATTTCTTCAAAATCCCCCAAATACATGTACTTTGTATACATTAATCGATTGTCGTGTTGTGATTTTTTTTTTGAACGTTTGAAAATAAAATCTATTTTACAGAGAAAGGCCCGAACTGATCAGCCCAGAAGTTAAACACTCTTTTATACAGCAGAGACATGCCGCCGAACCAAGTAAAGGTAAAACCATTCTTTTGTACAGCATATGCCCGCTGTGGGACACTAGACGCTGACAAGATTTCGCTTTTTTGTTTTATTTTGTTTCAGTCGAAGTTCTCATAAATCAAGAGGCTCACTACCTGGAGCTAACACTTGAACTCTACATGAGATACATAGATATTCAAGTGTTCCATTAAAGTTCTTTATCTAGTTTTTTTTATTTCGCTTGGAATGGCCCGAGATGTGAACTTTGAATCTTATTAGGATTCGTGGGTGGGGGGGTGGTGCCAAGAACTTTATAACTGAGTTCGACTTCTGACACGGTCTTATGAAGGAGATAGCGGCTTGGATAGGCTTATACATTGAATTTACTGTCGGCACCTTGCAACTCTCTTTTCTCTCTGTGTCGTTATGTAGTCAACACATTCTATGAGCGGTACTTCTGACAAAGAGGGAATAACAGCTTTTTACTGGATCGACTATAGTTTCAAGTAGCTGTAAGATCGTGAATGTTTTAAATCCTTTAATAATATTCATCATCATTCAATTGCCAATTCATCCATCTCATTAACAGTTATCGTCTAGTGCATTTTAGCCTTGATAAGAATTGACTCATTCGTATAAAAATGATTTCCTCAATTCAAGGCTAAAATATTTTTTTAACGAACACTTACATTACACACAGAATCAAATCTGTATATGTACCTACTTCTATAAGTAGGTATACAGATCTGATTCTGTTTGAATATTTTACCCGATGGCTCCGAATTATTCAACCGTAATTACTTTATGTAACTTTATTCGAAACTATATATTCCCTTTAAATTTTAATAACCTAATCAGGAATGTTTTTTTATTTTTGTAAAGACAGAAAGTCAAGAATTATTCCTTTAGAATAGCGATTCTATGTTGAACATAACACAGTTGCGTTGATTTACGTGTTTGTTACAATTTCTTGGGCATCTCCAATTGTAGCTATATATATATATATATATATATATATATATATATATATATATATATATATATATATATGTGTGTATATATATATGTGTGTGTATATATATATATGTGTGTGTGTATATATATATATATATATATATATATATATATATATATATATATATATATATATATATAAGAAAAACTGAGACATGGATTTTACTGTCGGCACCCTGTAACTCTCGCTTCTCTCTGTCATTCTATTATCCTCATATTCTATGAACGATGCTTCTGAAAAAGGGAAAATAATTGCTGTTTTCTGGATAGGCTATGTTTTGGAGTGGATTGTATGAAAAGATTTTAAACCCTCGATATGATATTCATCAACTCTACCTTAACAGAGTTCAAAAACGAATTCGTAACCTAGTAGGTGATGCCGTTTTCTCTTCTCTACAACCTATTTCCCACTGAAGATACGTTGAGAACTTGTCTGTTCTATCGTTATTTTCATGGCAAGTGTTCGAATACGCCAGAATCTATGGTCTCTCTGTCCAATCTTTCACAAAATAAATACTCGTCCAACCAAAACCAACATTAAAAAAATTTCTCCCACAGTCTATCAGCGCCTAAACCTAAACGTGGATTCCACATACAAATTCTCTTTCCTAGAACTACCCGCCTGTGGAACACTGTTCCTCTAGTCTGCTTTTCAACTGGGTATATTATTGCTATCTTCAAGTCCAACGTAAACAAGTTCTTATTGAACCGTCCTCTTAAACATCTTAATTATGTCAGATTTCCATTACTAACGATTAATACACTATTAACGACAATCATTAATCCTTATCCTCGAATGGCCTCTGAGTCTTGTTATGTTGTGACTCCTTTAACAAAATCTCATTCCTCAACTGTCAATTTGTCCATCTTATCAACGCTTTTCTTCAAGTTATTTTTGCCTTGTAAGATGGTATTAATTCTATTCAATCATAAGAAATATTACAACTACTAATACAACATTAAAATTCAAATCAATTTTTGTCAAATATTTCTATCGATTATTCTTTATTCTCTTTATTTGCCACTAGCAGAAAGACCCAACGTTGCCCGGGATCGAATGAGGATCCACGAATGTTTCACATTTCCAATACATTTAATGTCATTAAAATCGGCGAAATCGCGTATTTTCCCAATCAAATCGATTGTCTGCTCTAGTCGTGAACCCATCACGGTGCATCAGGAGAAATCTTTATATGCCACCCTGCACTCACTTATTCAACGATACAGTGTAATCTACGTTGCTTTGTAGAGAACCTATTGTTTATTTTATAAAATTATTTTCATATAATGGCTTGTATTAAAGTTTCAAGTACAAAAGTCAAGTATCATGATACAGTTGTGCTCTTAACAGAAACATTTATCCTGAACGCATTCCTGCTTTACCAAAGAACCTACTGTTAATTTTATATGTTGGGATTTACTGTTTATGCGGTGATAAAACTTCACAAAAGTTCATATGATGTTAGGCTGTATAGGAATATGCGCAGTTGGTTTGTCCACATAATGCTACTACTACTACTACTACTACTACTACTAGTAATAATGACGATATCTTTGGTTGAAATAGGACTGTCTCTTCTGTAAGCGGATTTGTATTTTATTATGGATTCTCCATATTTATTAAAGGCATTCCGATACAAAACCTATCTAAAACACCCTCAGATTCCAGACACTAAAAGTAAATTTGTGTGAAATTAAAAAAAAAAAAAATGGCCCAATCGTTTCAGATTTAATAGATCTCTCTCTCTCTTTCTCTCTCCTCTCTCTATCTCTCTCTCTCTCTCTCACACACACAAAGTGTCTTTTATATATATATATGTATGTATATGTATATATATATATATATATATATATATATCTTCTATAATATAAAGCTGAATGTCTGTGTGTGTATGTGTGTGTGTGTGTGTGTGTCTGGTCACGAATAGGCTCTATATGGTTGACTATTATAGAAAACTGATTACATATAATGATATAATATGTATCGAGACACAGGAATGGGTATGTTTGATCTGGCAGAACGCTGGTTCATTAAAATTATGGGGTCTGCGTTTGCGCCTGGTCCACAAAGTATGGAAATAAAAAAAAAACGTTTACAAGTGTTTTTGATATAGATGTACATAATACTTTGATAAGTATGTTTTAACTTAAATAGGGATGATATAATATAATTGCGGGGTCTGCGTTCGCGCTTGGCCTCCAAAGAATGGAAATAGGCACAAACTTAAATAAAGACTTTTCATATCTATCTGCGTAAGTATACTTTTATAATTATGTTTCAGTTTGAAGAAATATGGTATAATAAAATTATGGGGTGTTCGTTCGCACCTAACCTCCATAGAATGGAAATATGTCACAAAGTTTTACAAGTTTTTTTAATATAGATACACAGAATATTGTGATAAGTGTTTCAATGTGAACGGGTATGGCATAATAAATTATGGGTTTTATCTATTTTATTTTTACTTTTATCATATTTTGCTTTGGTTTTGATACCCCCAAATTTGAAGCAATCTCTTTACAACCCTTCCTTTTCATAACCTATCATACTTTCATAAATCAGAGTCCATTTTCTGTAGGCTGTTTTTGAACCCAGTCAACGACGGATACTTTTGCTAGTATATATATATATGACTAGAGATTTCTAAATTCATTTAACTCCATCATTAAATTTTAGGATGTTACTGTGGTTAATTAGTAACGATACAAACAGATGACCTTAGTGTTCCAGTTCGAATCCAGCTCATTCAAAAAATTCACTTTCTCTTACGATGTTGGCAACCTAGAGTTCAAAACCGGCTTCGAAACTTAGTAGGTGATGTACTTTTCTATTCCCTGCAACCTTTTTCCACAGAAGAGACGTCGCGGGCCTGTCTCTACTCAATCACAAGTACTCGACTGAACTCCAATATATTCCCCCTTGCCAAACTTTCACAAAAAATACTCGACTATCTTCAACCACTATACATGATTTTCCCCACTCTCTATCTGTGCCTAAATGTAAACGCAGATTCCATTAACAAAGATTCTTTCTTAGAACTACCCGTCTTTGGAACATTGTTCCGCTGTCCTGCTTCCCGGTTGAATACACCATGGTAGCCTTCAAACCCAATGTAAACAAGTTCCCATAAAGCCGCACCCATAAATGATCAAATTCCACTCAATCATTCCATTAGTGATTACTAGACCACCACCTTACAGTCATTAACAGTTAACCCTTATCCTCGAGTGGCCTTCAGGCCTTGATGAATGGCGATTCTCAAGTAAAAAACAACAACAACAAAAAAAACAAACATCTATTATGCACTTGGGATGAATGAAAACTTCAAATTTGAAAAATGCATTTGATTGGCTAAAAAAATTATTTAATTTTTTTCATTAATCAAGACGAGTGTACGAGTCCAGCTACATGCGCAAAAAACAATTTTGACTATTTCATTTTGGACACCGAAATGTAAACTTCGTCGCTAAAAACTGACGTAAAAAAACAATATTAGGTAAATTAGTCTTTTAATTAAGCGCTAGGCCATGTGCCAAGGTTAATTTTTGAGTAAGTACCCACATCTGTCATCTGCAAAAGAAAACATAAGGAACAAGAAAATAAAACACTGCGTTTGGGTTTTTTTTAGTACAATCATTATTCAGGACTGGATATTTTTTATGCTGTGACTGGTTGAAAAAAAGTACTGATGTCACTTTTATTCCAATGGATGCGTTATAAGTTATAGTTTTGCTTCTGTCCTGTTTTTTAATCTTAAATTAAATTAGCAAGAACAGTGTAGAATATTTGAAGTAGTAAGTTATTAACTCCATTCTATAACAATCACCGGCCGGTGGTCGTTCCGTAAATTCGCAGAACCTCACAATGTTGATTCAGTTTTCTTTATAAGACTCTTGAACTGCTTTTATTGACTATTAGAAAACACTTCACAGCTAGTGTCGCATACCTACGTATATTAAGTTTGGGGTAAGATGGACCAAATCATGTTACTTCCCCTGAAAGTAGAGTCACAAAAGAGCTCTGGAAGTTTCGTAAATATTGATCCATTCAATAAAACAAGAACATTAAGTTTATTAATTTATATATATATATATATATATATATATATATATATATATATATATATATATATATATATGTGTGTATATATATATGTCCATTTAACAATATATATATATATATATATATATATATATATATATTTTTTTTTTTGTTAAAATGGACATTTTGGACACCGAAGTGTAAACTTCGTTGCTACGAACGGACGCAAAATAAGAATATTATGTTGATCTTTTAATTAAGCGCTCGGCCAGAGGCTAAGGTTACTTTTTAAGGAAATATCCACACACATCTATAAAAGAAAAAAAAATGCAATAAGGCAATAAAACACTATGTTTGGGGTTTTATAGTACGCGCAATATTTCGAAAGTGGATGTTTTTTTATACTGTTACTGATTGAAAGAAACTGCTGATTTCACCTTTATTCCAGTCTATGCGTAAAAGCAATATTCACTACCGCTGCAACTTCAAACGGTCTCACCATTAAATAGTTTTATCAGTTTATGTTCGTTTCCTCTTTGTACAAGGATGTTATCTATCGCGCATTTCAATGCCCAAATAAATGCTTACTAAGAACGGCGTAGAATATTTAAGATAGTAGGCATTAACTCATTTCCATAACAATCACATGTCGGTGGTCATTGCAGGACCTCAGGATGTTCATTCACTTTTTTCATAAGACTCTTAAACTTCTTTTTATTGACTATTAGAAAACAGGTAGTGTCACATATCTTCTTATACCAAGATTGGGGTGGGTGGAGCCAAATCATATTGGTTTTCTCGAAGGTAGAATCACACAAGAGCTCTGAAGGTTTCCTAAATATTGAGCTATTCAGTAAAAAGTAGAACATTTTGTTTGTTAATGTTTTTAATGAAAACGTTTTTGTTAAAAATGTAGGTTTTACTTTCATTTTAAGTAAAAAGAAAAAGCAGATAAAAATCATCTCCATGAAAAAAAAAATGGTTCGTATCCATGTTTGGTCTGCCGAAGAGAAAATACGTGAAACAGATAAATTATTGACACTTATCTCTCCACCCATAACTCAAATTATGTTAAATTCTAATCCCCTGAGTATATCGTTCATGACTTACCAGAAAAGTTTTTGTTATGACGTACAGTGTGATTTATGGCTTGTTACAAAGAATCACGTTTAGATAACTTATGTTATGGCTTTTTATTTTGTTTGTTTTAGTGATTTGGAGTTTTGACATTTGGAATTTTGATTTTATTCTTTTGTACATTTTTTGCCCTTTCTAAACTTGGACTTGTACTTGCAGATTGACTATCCTATATCCATTATTAATGGTGCATGACTGGCTGTAGTTCAAATTGCAATATTACGTCTATTTGTAATGCTCAATTCAACTATATTATTTCATCCAAGTAAATGGACGATTTTTCAATACTTGATTCAAGGGGATAATAATGTAATATATAATATTTCTTCATGACACAAACCTTCCAGGCATTTTCTCTGCTTTTTTTTTAAACTGTAAGTAATATTTCAACTGTTCTGTGGTTATGATGCGAGTCTCCCATGGATTACGTTCCTCTTTTTGAAGGTAGATAGTATCTGTTCTGTGATAACGATACCATCCTTCTAGGCATAACTCCCATTTTTATGGAGGTAGTGTAATACAGACCACCCTCTCAGGCATAACCTCATCCTTAGGGCGGAGTTGGAATACTTATATAAGGAAAAAAATTTGGAAATTTAGTTTCATAAACAATAATAATTTGCATAAACAAAAGTTAAGATGACTGACCTGGGGGTGATGTTGGAAAATATGCCAAATAAAATGTTTTGATATATATATATATATATATATATATATATATATATATATATATATATATATATATATATATATATATATATATATATATACTAGCAAAAGTACCCGTCGTTGACTGGGTTCAAAAACAGCCTACAGAAAATGGACTCTGATTTATGAAAGTATGATAGGTTATGAAAAGGAAGGGTTGTAAAGAGATAGCTTCGAATTTGGGGGTATCAAAACCAAAGCAAAATATGATGAAAGTAAAAATAAAATAGATAAACCCCATAATTTATTATACCATACATGTTCACACTGAAGCACTTGTCACAATGTTCTGTGGATCTATATTAAAAAACCTTGTAAAACTTTGTGACATATTTCCATTCTATGTACGTCAGGCGCGAACGAAATCCCATAATTTTATTATACCATATTTCTTCAAACTGAAACATAATTATCAAAGTATACTTACGTAGATAGATATGAAAAGTCTTTATTCAGGTTTGTGCCTATTTCCATTCTATGGAGACCAGGCGCGAACGCAGACCCCACAATTATATTATATCATCCCTATTTAAGTTAAAACGTACCTATCAAAGTATTCTTATGTACATCTATATCAAAACACTCGTAAACTTTTTTTTTTAATTTTTTAATTTTTAATTTCCATACTTTGTGGATCAGACGCGTACGCAGACCCAATAATTTAAATGAATCATCATTATGCCAGATCAAACATACCCATTCCTGTGTCTCGATACATCTTCTATCATTATATGTGATCAGTTTTCTATAATAGTCAACCATATAGGATCCTATTCGTGACCAGACACACAGACAGACGTTTAGCTTTATATATATATATATATATATATATATATATATATATATATATATATATATATATATATTATTACGTTCAAGAGGTAACAATAAATATATGAACGATACGAAATATGATTTTAGGGAAATTATACTTTCCTTTATTTAAAATAATAACAAAATATACGAAAAGCTTGTACACAAATTTTTACAAAAGCAAAAAAAGAAACAAAACAAAACAAAAAACAAACAAACAAAAACCCGAAAAGGTTTGTTAGCAAAAGATACAGTTGTTTAGAATTACTGCTATCAATGCTAAAAAAGAATGACGGCTTGGTGAAACTTAGTGCAAAAAAAAAAAACAGGACGAAGCAGTGACAGTTACGAGGGAGAAGGAAGGATAGTCAACATTAAGACTATTTAAGAAATTCAATGACAATAAGATTCGTTTTTGTTTTTCTTTTAAATGTTTGGTCAATGAGAAAATTTCAAAATTCTATTTACCACTGGCCAAGAAGACATTTTCTGCAGACATTCTGTGGGTTAAGGGTATGTATTTTCATTTTTTTTTGTTTTTGTTTTGGATTCTTTCGGCTGGATTTATCCACGAATCAGGGGCCGGAGTTACCTCATTAGTTTCGAGCTGATAACATCTATTCCACATCTATTTATATGGCACCACAACTCATTCTAGGTTATTGCTGAACCTTCTAGATCATTCTAAAATTTCTAGATTCTTCAAAAATTCCTATAACTATACTGTGGCTTTCAAACTATTTCATGAATTAAAAACCTTTGGGATTTTATTATTAGGACTGCCTAGAATACTTTAGAACACATTTTAAACTGTTTTATTGATTTTTTTTAATTATTGTTTTATAGAAATGCTACTTCGTAATAATGCATATATATCTTTATATCTATAAAAGTGAACGTGTCTGTATGTCTGTCTGTGTGTCTGTGTGTCTGTCTGTGTATATTTCCCTACGCAATACCTCTGTCAATTTGAAGTCTACATACTCGAAATTTGCTATACAGGGTACTGAGATTTGGAAAAAATCGATGTGATCGGTTTTTGGACAGAAATTTGGTGACTAAGAGGCAAAAGCCCAACGATTTGACCTTTGAGAACTCTACCAAACTCCTCCGACAATTTTCGATCTAAACACTTGAAATTTTAGATATAGGTTCCTTGGACATGGATCTAACTTAATAACTTGATTTGAGCCCAAAACAATAAATGTTAAGGGTTCATAATAGGGGTCAAAGTTAAAAAAAATTAACCCTTTTTTTTGTTTTTGCTCAGCATACACCTCCAAACACCCGGGCAATACCGGGCTGAAATGCTAGTATATCTAGAAAAGTTAACGTGTCTGTCTGTCTCTCTCTCTGTCTGTGTTTCTGTATGTTTACATTTCCCTACGCAATAATTCTGTCAGACTCGAAATTTGTTATACAGGGTACCAAACTCCTCCGACAATTGAAATTTTAGATATAGGTTCCTTGGACATGGATCTAACTTGATTTGAGCACAAAACAATAAATTTTAAGGGTCCATAATAGGGGTCAAATTAAAAAAAATTGACCTTTTTTTTTGGCTCAGCATACACCTCCAAACATCCGGGAAACGCTAGGCACCCATGCTAGTATATATATATATATATATATATATATATATATATATATATATATATATATATATATATGAACATAAACGCACTGAGACACCGATTCTCCTCAAATCACCGAAGTTAAGCAACATTGAGCCTATTTAATACCAGATGGGTAACCATTCGGTAATTCTAGGCACTGTATGTGCTTTCCTCTTATCTAGGCATTTGTTTCCAGTCATCCCGTACATACACTTCACTTGCCACTGGTATTTAATAATATCAGCTCATGAGAGGTGTGGGTTGAGATTGCGCACCTTATGCAACAGAAATTTCACGCGCAAGCACCCCTTCCTGTGCATTCATAGACTGTCAATAACTGAAAAAGCCTTATATATATATATATATATATATATATACATATACATGTATGTATGTGTGTGTATATGTATATACACGAATACATATATACATGTATAGATATATGTATATATATACATATGTGTGTATGTATATATATATATATGCATGAATACATATATATATATATATATATATATATATATATATATATATATATATATATACTAGTATTTCTGCTCGGCGTTGCCCGAATGTTTGGAGGTATATGCTGAGCAAAAATAATTAAAAAAAGCTGTCAATTTTTTTTAAAACTTGACCCCTATTATGACCACTTAACATTTACTGTTTTGGACTCAAATCAAGTTATTAAGTTAGATCCATGTCCAAGAAACCTATATCTAACATTTAAAGTGTTTAGATCGAAAATTGTCGGAGGAGATTGGTAGAGTTCTCAAAGGTCAAATCGTTGAATTTGACACCTTAACAGCCAAATGTCTGTCCGAAAACTGATCACAAAGATTTTCCCAAATCTCAGTACCCTGAATAACAAATTTTGAGTCTGTAGATTAAAATTGACAGTTATTTCGTAGTTAAATGCACACACAGACACGGTCACGTTTATATATATATATATATATATATATATATATATATATATATATATATATATATATATATATAATGAAAGTGTCTCTCTCTGTGTGTGTGTCTGTCTGTGTACATTTCCCTACACAATAACTTTGTCAATTTTCAGTCTACAGACTCAAAATTTGATAAACAGGATACTGAGATTTGGGAAAACGTTTGGATCCATTTTCGCCCCAAAATTTGGCTTTTAAGGGGTCAAAGTGTAACGATTTGCATTTTGAGAACTCTACCAAACTCTTCCGACAATTCTGGGTATAAACAATAGAAATTTTTAGTATAGGTGCCTCAGACGTGGATCTACCTTAATAATAACTTGATTTAAACCCAAAACAATAAATGTTAAGGGGTCATAATAGAGGTCAAAGTTAAAAAACGTTCCACCAAGAAAAGTCCATTCCAGTTGTTTAGGAAAAAAAAAAAAACAAAAAAACGACTACGGTAGGTCGGCGCGAACGTGAAAATATAATGTGAATTGTCCAGCACGCTAACCACTACGCCACAGAGCACTGCATCTTTGTTTAGTGATTTTAAATAACTTCACATCAAAGAACTACGAAGCCAAACCGGTGTTCTCTTCTCAACTGTTCCTTGTGAACGATCCCCAAACGGTGTTAAGTGGTGGCAGGGCGAGGAGGAATTTATTAGAGAGAAAATATTTTACCACTTCCATTGATCTTAACCGATTTTGGCCGTGACTTCTCAGCAGAAAAAGTATAGAAATCTAAGATTATCAAGGAATTTGAGAAATAATAAGCCTATAACACACCTCAGATATTGTTCTGCCGTTTCTGCATATTATATTTGCATGAAATATCTTGATTTTTAATCCTATTAATGTCAAAATCAGACGGGAAAAAATGAGTTCATTTTATTTATATAGAGAAGATAGAGAAAGAAGAGATAGAGAATAAGATATATATATATATATATATATATATATATATATATATATATGCACCGTATAGAATTTATGTATAAAAAGAATTAAGCGTAATAGTTAAATAAAATCAACCATCTAATAAGAAACATCAAAATGAATAAGTAACCAATGACCGTTCGTTCAATTCATGCAAATTACTTAACCATCATGGTATCTCTCACATATCTTCGACTGAGTATATTAAGTAAATTCGTTTTAATAACTTAATGATTTAATGTCAAAGCGAGAAAAACTCAACTTTATAGGTTTACTTGCTGAACGGCCGACGTTGATATTTTAATTTATGCAGATTCTGTATGTATTATTATGGGATTAAGCCTCTATTGAATATTATATAATACAAGGAATAATTTGCCCAAAGGACTAATTCGCAAAAGAAAAGAAAAATAAATAATAATAATAAATAATAATAATAATAATAATAATAATAATAATAATGATAATGTCGGTCATCAAATCCCGTCTGTGTTTATTTACAATAGAACGTCAGCTGATCATTGGACTTGAAATTCTTAAAAATAGTCTTTCTTCTCTTAAAAGGGACTTTTTATAGGTTAATATCTTACGTTATACTTGCCAAGGTTACACCAGTGTGACATAAAATATGCCTCTGTAAAAATTCTTTTTATCTTTTAGAGAAGAAAAAATATTTTGAAGATCGGATTTTTTCAATTTTTGATACTTATGGAATAAATTTCAGCATGAAACATATATAAAAATACTGCCAGATTAATAAATTACCTTTGTGTGAAATGTTCAAGACATAGGCTCATTACACACACACACACACACACACACACACACACACACACACACACACACACACACACACACACACACACACACACACACACACACACACTGGATGACCCCTCCCCAAAAAACGGGCCCCAGCTCTAATTAGGCCCCGTTTCTTAGTGTTTTGTCCGAATGAAATGAAACTTTGGTCATAACTAGTTTATTATATTCAAAACATCACATCAAAACACTGGGGTCTTTTGCCTTTTTTTCTCCGTTGACTGTAAAATGCTCAGAAAAACAATTGAATGTCCTCTGTTTTTATATATATATATATATATATATATAAATGTTTTTTTTGTCACCCTGTATAACCTTTATCTTAATGTATCGAAGGACTTCAAGTTACATTAAATTTTATGCATGTTGGTACAATCAGGGAAACAGGGAGGACAGAGATAAACGGTTCATGAACATAAGCTTTTAAAGTAGAAAACCTTTTGGCATTTGGGGGATTGCTACACTGAAGAGATGTGCTTTTGTTGCTTGTTCGTTTTACAGACGACATTTACTAAGACAGGGTAAAAGTGCAACAAATTCATCAGGGTACATCTGGTTGAAGTATTTGCAAAACAGAAACAGGAATGCAACATTGCGACGATGGGACAGGGACGAAGCTTGGTAGAGAATGTGGGACTTAAAGAATTTATGTACGATAAAACAAACAAATGCAATTGCAATTACACCTCGTTTGTATTCTATTCTTTCTTTCTTTTTATTCTAAAACCATTCTGTAGATTTGACAGAAGGATTGGGTTAAATTTCATACTTGTATAGAACTGCGTTGCATCGCACGAAACAAATGAGAAGCGAATTGAAAAGAAAGCAACGATTGTAAATTGAAGAATTTGCGATTCAAATGCTCAAAGTGGGCGAGAAAAAATGCGCATTTGTGAGAATTTCATAACTTTCAAAGGGAAATCGCTTAGTCATTTGATTATATAGAGGATCTTTGTTGAAATTGAAACGAATTTAATTAATAACGCAGAGATATTTGAAGCGAGAAGGGGAAAATAATGAATGTGAATATAATTGGCGAGAAATAAAATAAATAAGTAATAAATAGAAAATTATCTACATGGATCAATATACAGAGTGGTTGGTCACACACGCACACACACACACACACAGACACACACACAGACACACACATATATATATATAGTTAGTTAGTTAGTTAGATAGATAGATAGATAGACACAGAGATACACGGTAGCTTCGTTCAGTTTTGACAAACTATCGATACCCACTTTAAGGATACCTTCGCATGGACTTTTTATGGCAAGAGTTGCGCAATCTCGAACCACACCTCTCCTGAGTCGGTATTGTTAAATACCAGTGATAAATGGAGATTCAGGACGACTGGAAACAATGCCGAGATAAGCAGAGAGCACATACAGTGCCTAGAATTCCCAAATAGTAACCCACCTGGTACTAGCCTGGCTCAATTTGCTTAACTTCGGTAATCTGACGAGAAACGGTGTGTCAACGTGATTATGCGGTAGATAGCTAACTAGCTAGTTAGCTAACTAGCTAGCTAGCTAGCTAGATAGATAGATAGATAGATACGAGTAGAATACCTTACTCAGAACTGGTATAAACAATAAATATAGCATTAGTTTTAAACTGCAATGTGTTTTTATCTTCGAATGGTGTATCGTCCCCTCCTTAATTAATGGTGAATACAATGTGCCGACGTGACTTACTCAGTTACTTAGAATTTATATGCCATAAGTCAATAGTCTGTAATTTTGCTAAGAACATACATATTATTGACGCTCACGCATCAATCCTTTCAAAAATGTAGAACTTAATAAAACTCAAATATTGATATTGAGTAATTCACTTCTCCATTATTTTATTTATCCCTCATAATAATTCATTACTTATCATATAACCTTTTTATACAATTTTGTCTGCTGCTGCTGATGATGATGATAAGGGGCCCTTGCTTAGTTTAGAAATATATCCCGTACAAACAATATATATATATATGTACAAACAATATATATATATACTAGACTACCCGTGACCCGTTGAGTCAGTATATTATATTAGCTATGGGATTAACGTATGAGCGTGACACTTGTGACGTAAAGAAAATAGTTTTTTGTGACATAACAGAAACATTTCGGTGGAAGTATATTAAAATGAAAAAAGAATATAGATAGATTTCTATGAGTCGTTCTGTTTATAATTGTTTATTTTCGAAAAAAGAACGTACAGCCATCGAATTGTAAGTGGTTTGCCATACTTATAGGTCAATGTTCACGGAACGGATACAATAATACTTAAAGTTAAATTCAAATTTTCATATATCTTTTTTTTTTTAAATGAAATTGTTATTTGAAAGTACAGAATAGTTAAACCCTCTCCCCATGTTAAGAATGGCTTTTTAAATAGAAAATGAAAATAAAATGTAACTTTTTTTTTCATTTATCTTAAACAAACATTCATGCCCCATTTGGTCAAATATTTAATTTATATGTTAATAATACGGTCAATAAAACTAATTAAGACAATGCGGAAATGAACGATGACAAAAGAAATGCAGAAAGTATTGACAATTGTTTATTTGGATAATTAAAACGCGAAAAAAAAAATTGGGACGATCGTGACGATTTTATTTACGTTATTATGGGTTTATTTTATGTACTCATGCGCAACCGGAAGTTGTAAACCGGATGTGTGTTACAGTATCCGTTACAAGGTCATTTGTGTTATATATATATATATATATATATATATATATATATATATATATATATATATATATATATATATATATATAAAGCTGAACGTCTGTGTGTGTGTCTGGTCACGAATAGGCTACTATATGGTTGACTATTATAGAAAACTGATCACATATAATGATAGAAGATGTATCGGGACTCAGGAATAGGTATGTTTGATCTGGCATAATGATGATTCATTAAAATTGTGGGGTCTGCGTACGCGCCTGGTCCACAAAGTATGGAAATAAAAAAATTAAAAATAAAGAAAAACGTTTACAAGTGTTTTTGATATAGATGTATATAATAATACTTTGATAAGTATGTTTTAACTTAAATAGGGATGGTATAATAAAATTGTGGGGTCTGCGTTCGTGCCTGGCCTCCATAGAATGGAGATAGGTACACACTTTAATAAAGACTTTTCATATCTATCTGCGTGAGTATACTTTGATAATTATGTTTCAGTTTGAAGAAATATGGTATGATAAAATTATGGGGTGTTCGTTCGCGCCTGACGTCCATAGAATGGAAATGTGTTACAAAGTTTAACAAGGTTTTTAAATATAGATCCACAGAATATTGTGATAAGGGTTTCAGTGTGAACAAGTATGGTATAATAAATTATAGGGTTAATCTATTTTATTTTTACTTTCATCATATTTTTCTTTGGTTTTGATACCCCCAAATTCGAAGCTATCTCTTTACAACCCTTCCTTTTCATAACCTATCATACTTTCATAAATCAGAGTCCATTTTCTGTAGACTGTTTTTGAACCCAGTCAACGACGGGCACTTGCTAGTATATATATATATATATATATATATATATATATATATATATATATATATATAATTATTTTTTTACTATAATAATTAAATACCTACAGACACTAGTGTTTCATCCTTTCGGGATTCTTCAGTGCAGGGTGTCACGATTACTACCAGTCGAACGATTCGAACCCCGCGACACGAGACATCTCTGTCTCGATTAGCGGAGGCCGTATCCATTCGGCTACCATTAACCGTGTGAATAGCGTTGAATTTTAAACATTTTAATTTAAATGTTCATTACGTCAGACAGACAGTGATCAAATCGTTATACGATGATCTACGCATAAGAGCTAAATTGACCGACTTTTAATTCAACTGAAAGTGCTCAACGATAAGAAACGAATTTCTTAAAGGGGCTGTCATAATTATTTTTTTACTATAATAATTAAATACCTACAGACACTAGTGTTTCATCCTTTCGGGATTCTTCAGTGCAGGGTGTCACTAGCTGGGATCAAATGAGCATGAATGAATTTCTCACACATCGGTGAAGTTGCCCATTTTTTAATCAAATCGATTGATGGCGTACTCTCGTTGGAAACTCACTTTGATTCACAGGGAGAAAACTTCACATGGATCCTCGCAGTGTTTTAGTCCATTATAGATTACAGTCTACATTGCACTGTAGAGAACCTTCTGTTGATTTTATAAAAGTATTTTTATATAATTGCTTGAATTAAAGTTTAAAATTCAAAAGTTAAGTATCATACTTCAACTGTGCTCTAAATAGGAGCATTTATTTCGGAGGTGCTCTGTATTTCAAAGAACATAATATTGATTTGAGAAAAATAATTTGATATAATTACTTGAATCAAAGTGTAAAATATGAAAGTCAAATATCACAGTTTAGTTGTGTTCTAAACAGAAACATTCATTTTGGTAACGCACCTGTCTTATAAAAGAACCTACTGTTGATTTTATACGCCGGGCCATTCTGCTTGTGTGTGATAAAACTTTTCAAATGCATTTGGTGTATTATGCTTCATAAAGACGTTAACTATTTTCAATATCGGACTGTTCCTTCTTTAATCAAATTTTTCGATTATCGATAACCGATTTTCAATATTTATAAGAGGCATTCCACTACAAAACTTACAGAAGAACATTCCCACACACATAATGTATATTGGCGTGATATTTCATAAAAATCGACCATTTCAGAACCATAAGGAACGGACCAACACGCACCCCCCAAAATATATATATATATATATATATATATTCCTATAAATTCGTTTTTCTTTTATGTGTATTGGTATTCATACTACAACTCCTCTTTTCTATTGATTTAAAAAGAAAATAAAATTTTCTTATATATGCGTTGTGGAATTGCATTCACTAGCGAACGATCTAACTAATTTTCATATTCTTTTAACCATTCATTTTAATTAATTCCCTATTAGTTGCTTCGGTTTTCTAATGGGATAATCTTCTTTAGTTAACTATTACGTGTAATTATATCTATGCAAATATTCTACATGATTTATACTTGCGTAATATATTTGCATAAAAACTTTATAGCAAACACAAAATTATTTCTATATATATTTATGTATACGTATATATTTTTGTTTAACACATTTTGCCTACCAAACTACTCCTAGAATTTTTGATCTACAGGCATGAAGCTTCATATATAAGGTATTTGAATCAACGCAAAACTTTATATTTGGGCTTTAGCCCTAAAAAATCGGTGCAAAAGTGTGAAAATTAAACAAAAATGAAATTTGCCAAGTAAAGGTCGAACGCCGGCATTACGAATGCATAACGTAGTAGCTATTTGTTCATGTTTTAATTTTCAGCCTTGCAGTAAACATGTTTTAATAGCCCAGTCATTTACGCCAGAGGCAAAATAAATCGTGAGCTGAACGTTTTGGGTTTGATTCTCGGTGGTGACGCATGAGCCTTTTTTTAAAAAATACTTTTTAAATCATTACTATATATTGCATCCAATCTATCTATCTATCTATCTATCTATCTATCTATCTATCTATCTATCTATCTATCTAGTGAAAATGTCTGTGGTAGTTAAAGAAGACTATTATACATAAAGACATTACTTTACATATTCACACTTTTTAATATATACATGTGCACATAACCTTATGAACAGTACATAGGGCCCGAGCAAAGCCGGGCGGAATTGCTAGTATATATATATATATATATATATATATATATATATATATATATATATATGTATATATGTATATATATGTGTGTGTGTGTGTCAGTGTGTCATTAATAATTTTTCAGACGTTTTGTACAAGTATTTAAAATTGTCATAGACCTTGAAAATTCAGTGTCATTGCTATACATCTTATGAGATAACCGATCAACGTTTATCATTTCAGGCTCAAATAAACAGCTATAGTAAGAATAGGAATACACTTTGCTAAAGCCTGATTGTCACAGCTGGTGAATTACAAAAACACAATCTGGACGGTAGGACACTTTAGAAGAACGATATGCAATAAAATTCTGTTTTTAACTTAAAAAAAAAAATGCCACATAAATGTATGGAATGCTTCAGATTACTTTTGGACCACCTTCCATTGATCTAGCATCAGTTTTTTTAGTGGTATAAGAGATTCAAGGAATTCAGAGAGTCTGTAGGGGATAATAAGAGGTGTGGGAGGTGTGGGAAAATCAGAGAACCAGAGTTAATTGGCCAAATAGAGAATTTCATGGATAAGGATCATCGTGTGTCAATAGAAACAATAAGTGTACACTTTGATGTTAGTGTGGGAACTGTACTCACAATTATTCGCGAGAGACTGAAGATGTGGAAGATTTTCACGAATGCAACATTCCACAACACTATCCTTGTCACAGACTATATGACCAAGATGGGCATCAAGATACTTCCTCTCCCTCCCTATGGCCCACAACTTGCTCCCCGTGACTTTTGGTTATTCCCAAAGCTCAAAGAAAACCTTAGAGGCTGTCATTATGATATGAGAAAATTCAGGTGATGAAAGAGGCTGTGAAGAAGGTCATTGACACACTCACACAAGAGAAAGTCCATTGGGGCCTTCCAAAATTTGTTGGAATGTTACAACAAGTACATTGAAGCTGGAGGAGATTATTTTGAAGGGAATAGAGTTTCATGTGTGGCAATATCAATAAAAGTGCCCATACAAAAAAATATGGAAAGTATTGAATGCCCATCGTATATATCTATATCTATGTCTAGTATATATAACTTTGTGTGTGTAAGTTCGTTCCTTATGGACTCAAAAACGACTCGACCGATTTTTATGAAATTTCTCACTTGCTGTGCCTTGCAGTGCTGCAAGCTAAGTTTTGCATCAAAATGTTTTCTACAAGTATCGGCAACTGATAATCGCACACACGCACACACGACCATTACAGCGTGTTTTCTCTTTCTTTCTTTTTTTTTTGACGACGTAACTTCTTAATGTTGTTATGTTTGAAAAGACATTTATTGATACAATTGAACAGTTTACTTTCTTAAATCAAAAATTTACAGACGGTAATACCTCAATTACAGTCTAAATACAAATTGACCATTTTTTATATTTTCAAATAGTTCTTCCATTTTTTTCATTAACTTGACTTTAATTTAAACTTTAAATGGCATTTATTTATACAAATATCGGCAACTGATAATCGCTATGTATTATTGTACGTATGCAAATGAAAATAACCGGCCATTTTTCCAGGTCGTTGCTTAGCGACGCGCCAGACCGACGCTGACACCGTATTTCTGTTATGGAATAGTTCGTACTACTACTTCACACTTCACAGCGCACGCACAGACGCACAGACGGAAACACGACCATTACAGCGTGTTTATCTTTCTTTTTTTTTGACGACGTAACTTCTTAATGTTGTTACGTTTGAAAAGACATTAATTGATACAATTGAACAGTTTACTTTCTTAAATAAAAAAATTCACAGACGGTAACACCTTAATTATAGTATAAATACAATTGAATATTTTTTTATATTTTAAAATAATTCATCCATTTTTTCCCATTAACTTTACTTTAATTGACACTTTAAATAAAATTTATTTATACAAACACAAATTCATTAACTTACCAAAAATGATTTTTTCTTTGACTAACTAATCAAAACAAAACAATCCTCATAACAACAATAAAACCACATCTCTTATACATTACTTATGCATTTATTAAAAATTCTCTCTTTTCTCATTTAATCTTCTCATAAATTTCGATTGAGATTTTTTCTAAAAGTTATATATTTACATATTTACTTTATCTTACACTTACTATATTTTTCGTATATCTTACTTTGTTATATATATATATATATATATATATATATATATATATATATATATAGAGAGAGAGAGAGAGAGAGAGAGAGATAGAGAAAGAGAGAGAGAGAAATAGATAGATAGAAGTTTACAAAAACTATATTTCTATGCAGTTTCTATTAATCCCCATAATTCTTTACAAATATTGATTGCCTTTTTCCCGGACATTTTTTAAAAAAATAAATTTTTTAACATACGCACTACCTAAATATTTACTCGGTCACCCATTCTTTCAGCAGAGTCTACAGCAAACTAAATAAACATCTACCGCAATCCTTTCTGACCACTTGCTTGGAGCATTCCATTTCGATTCCACACACACTCACAGAGTAATTTCCCAGCAATACGACAAAAAAAAAAAAAGAATAAGCTCGGACGGCGCATGAAAGCAGGGACTACTGTTAGAAACATCAGAGCAAGCCTATACCCCGATGAAGTAGAATTATTACGTTCTCGCGAAGCACAGCGCATGTCTCAGATCAGAGCTTCTGAAACCCTTACTCAACCGTTTCTGGAGGGAGAGGATCATGCTCTGCTGCAGTATTTAACAGTACATGTTGGAGTTCATGTTTCCCTCAATGGACTGTAATTCTCCAATACCTTCAGTACTCATGCAGCCCCAGACCATGACATTCCTCTCCCCGATATGCTTGACTGTAAGCATATCTTTGTACTCCTGAACTGGTTGCCGCCACACATGCCTGGGGCCATCAGTGCCAAACAAAGTAAATTTCGTCTCATCAAACCATAGAACATGATTCCAGTAATATATGGGCTTTGTTGACATGTCTTCAGAACACTGTTTGCAGGCTTTCTTGTGTATTGCCTCCAGAAGAGGCTTCCTCCTGGAGTTACAGCCATGCACACCAATTGTAGTCCATGTTTAAACTTTTAAAATCTATTTTAACCAGCTAAACACACATAAAAGAATGGTCACTAAAAAATCTCTAATCATTTAAGGTCCCTAGCACTGCTCTGCGACTTTTAATTTCTGAAGAGATACAGTTTGAAAATATGGAGACAGACGGACAGCCATATAACCTCTTACAAGAAAGGTCTTTCTTTTCTTGTAAGTAAGAAAAACATTAGATAAGTACAAATGAGATTAGATAGACCGAGATTCAAACCTCGTAAGCAAGGTTCAGGTATAGGGTCAGAAATGGAATTTTCGCATTGTTCAGTTTTCACATAAAATAGTTTAAATATGTTGTTTGAAAAGGAATTTAATTATTCAATTCTTTTTATGAAAACTGAATTAAAATAAGGTCAGTTAGAAGAACGAATAATAGCAAATTTAAATATGTTGAAAAATAAGTTAGGTCGAAAATAGGTTAGATAAAATTCATTGTCTGCAAAAGTGGTTTAGAAACGCGCCAAAAAAAGTATGTTTAGGCCACGTGAGTTCTCCACGAGGTCTAGCACGTTTTGGACATGCGTATGACGTCATGGAAGAAATGAATTCTCAATATAGGAGCTAGAGTTAGACAGACGGGTAGACAGAGTTGGAAGTCTGGAGACAGAAGGCAGTCGAGTCCGGATCGAATCAGAGGTTGGCCCCCTTTGAAAGCGAAGGGTTAGAAATTTTTAATCATGTAGTTGACTTTTGAATTCCTGGATACCATCATAATTGCAACCGGCCGAATGTAATAAAAGAACACATCATATTTTGTAACTGCGTCTTCGTGTTGCGTAATTCTTCAACAATTAAAGGTAAAGTGAAAATCCTTTATATGAACATTATGTCCACTCATCGTTATAATGAACTTTGTGTATGAACCATCTAAGCAATGTGTCCCCTCCTGTATCATAAGAACTGATAACCCTCCCCTCGTCTATATATGTTATAAGAAGAACCACTCATAAAACGTATAAACGTATCTCTCACCCTCTGCGAAACAGAACAGTAAAATGTATAAATGTCGTTCACTTTTCTCCTTCTCTCTTCTATCCCTAACCCTTCACGTCATCAATATGAATGACCCCTATGCAACAAGCCTTTTATATATAAAATTAGTGATTCGACAATTCCAATCGTTTTCCCAGTTCCTATACAAATATCGATTCTGTTGTAAATTCCTGATTCCGATACAATTGCCATTTTCGATTCGTTCTAATTATCTAAACATTTCTGCTATAGAGGTTTTAGTATTTAATTTTTTGGAATAACGTATAACCGTATGTAATATGTGCATATATTATAGCAAACGTAAAAGTATACATGATTTTAGTTTTATTAGTAGTTTAAATTCAATAAATATTTATAATTTATCATTAGTACCAGCAATTAAAATTATGGTTAAAAAAACAAAAAGCAATGGACAACACACACACACATGTATATATACATATTATATATACATATTAGTCATCCACATACAGTACTGTTTCGCTGCTCATCAGTGCTCATCAGAAAAGATTAAATAAACATTAAGAAAAAAAAACACTAACCTAGTTTTAAAACAGATCAAGAAACTAAATAGAGCACACACAAAGGAACAGGTCAACCAGAGGCCAAATAGGCCTTTGTCCGATAAATGCATGTTCATTGGCTGATAGGAAGGGCGCGGTGGATACTAGAAAGCTGATTGGCTAACTAAAATCTCAATAGAAGAGGAGCATATAAAAACGATAAACAACCACAGAATTCGCGCATAAGCCTGAAGAGTCCTAGAGTGGATGAAACGCGGAATATTCAGCGTAGCTTAATCGCCATATATATTTTATAAATTACTAACTAGCTCTACCTACGTATTGAGCACTTTTGAAGTAAATACTTAAAGTTTACGCAAGCATTTATACTTTCGTATATTAATTTTATGTGAGTAAATTAAGTAGTTATATATATATATATATATATATATATATATATATATATATATATATATATATAACACGACAGAGTTATTCGTTTTTCCGATTTTTTTGGATATCTTTTCGATTCATCGAGCAGTTTTTTTTTATTTCAATCGGCATCTGCATAGAATGGCGCCCAAAAGTTGGTGTTCAGCCATATTCTACTCAAGCTCTTTCTATCGGTGCGTCCGTTTATCATCAGGAGCGATTGTTGTTGTTGTCGTTTTCTTTTTCTTTTCCTTTGAGGCTAGGTGTATTTATAGTTTTTTTTTAATTTATTGGTTAAAGGTGGGTGCAGGATGGTTAGAGGCGAATTATTTTTAATTTAAATTCTGTTATTTTATAGTTTATTTAGTTTCTTGTTAGTTATTAAATATTGTTAGTATTTTTGTTCCAGTGTTAAATGAGATCCGGTTTAAAAGGGGCTATAGTTTTTTGATAAGTATGACTTCTAGTAATTTTAGTCACCGTGTGCAATTGTTAAGGAAAAAAGAATAAATCTGTCGTGTTCAATCAGATGTACTTGAATATATATATATATATATATATATATATATGTGTGTGTGTGTGTGTGTGTGTGTGTGTGGCATGTATGTCGGGTAATGTTGAAAAATATCAATTGATTAGTTGTATTCGAGAGCTAAATAACACATGTAAAAACTATACATTACAAATTTCAGAGATGTACTATGGTTTCATTGTCACAAGCGAACCATTGTTGTATGAAAAAGACCCTTGCAACTAATTTCAAATCATCAGCATCCCACAGAATGAAGATAGTTAAAAAATTGAACAAGCTGTCCGAATCACCGCTATATCGTCCGGTGATTTCTCCCATTACCACTTTTCAAGGAAGTACCGCTTTTATGGGGGGGGGGGTTTGTTGATGTATGAGTTTTAATTGCAACTGAATATTATTTAAATATAATTAATTACTGATAATGCATGTTGCACGTTTATTTGTTTCTATGGTGTATGTGTAATTAGAAGTGATGGTGTGGACTGTAGTTTATTTATAGACTTACTTGTGACTTAAATTCTGGCATGGCTAATTATTATTAATTCACAAGGTGAGGCATGTATTATGCTATGATTTATGTGTTGTATTTATACTAGCAGGGGCACTCGGTGTTACCCGGTCGTAAAATACGCTTAAATATGATATTTTAATTTATGTAGATTTTGTGCTTATTATTATTATAGTACCAATTATTTCATATATTGAACCCAATATATAGTCATGATTTCAAAATTAAAAAAAAAATGTGACCAAGGTCTAATGTGGACTCTGGTGAGTAATATTTGAGTGCCATCAGCTATAATAAAAACCGTAACCAAACATAACGAAACATAGTTTCATGATTGAAAGTTTGTTTACAAGTTCAGCAAAGACTGAAGTTGATTTTTACTCAATATGGCTGAACTGTGGAAAGGAGAGTGAATTTTATTTAATACAAGTGGTTCCCATGAAAACAATGTTTTTGACAGACAAAATGCAAGCAAAGACGGTAGGACACCCCACAGAGTTCTATAATTATATAAATTTATTTTTCGGGTACTTATGTTTCAGTATAAAGTACGGTCAAGGAAGCAGGAAACAAGCAGGGAATTCCAAAGTCTAGCAGGACAAGGGAAGAATAGAAGATTTTACGGCATATAGGTAATTCTAGAATGAAGGGGGAGAATTTCACGTTGAAGAAGCACAAATGAAATGGATTTATCGGCGCACATTCGATTAGATTGTAACCAGATGATGGACCGGGCAACGTCGGCTGGCCTTGCTTACTGGGTTAGGAAGCGGTCAGCGTCTGGGTGGTCATTTTGACACAAGTTGAAGGGATTTTACATTGTTGGATGTAACAGTGATGATGATGATGATGATGATGATGACGACGATGATGATGATCATGATCATGATGATGGAAAGAAGAAATCTGTTTTCTTAACAGATAATCCAAATGACTCCCCCCCCACAAGCTGGATAACCGAAGGATCTAGTTTGGAATCATAAAATGTTTCCAGGCTGAAATTAGCACTGACGTTTTATTTGAGGTACGACCAGAAAATCAAGTCAAGTAGATAATTTTGTCAAATGGCCATTTAATTTGTAATTGTCCGTGAAGTCCTTTTTGGAAAGCCGGTCATTTAGATAACCGATTTCCTTATTGTGCCCAGTACAGGTGGCCTTCCCACAAGTCATGGTAAAAAAGTACAGACTTAACGGGAATGGGGGTCATCCCACTTTAGTGACGATAAGAGGTATATATTGATAGAGAAGAAGAAAGAAAAAAGTCCCTCAAGGCTTGAGAATGAGGAGTGTAATCTTTTTTGATGCAAAACACAACCGCATGCAAAGTTTATCGAAAGAGGTAGAGAGTATTGTAAATCTGGAGATAATTTTGTCACTCAGACTCCAGGGAACACCACAGGTTGTTCTCAAAGAGAAATCCTTGATGATTGCCGGTGTGAAAACTCCTAGTGAATATATAATAATAATAATAATAATAATAATAATAATAATAATAATAATAATAATAATAATAATAATAATAAAAGGAGACCCAGAAACGGAGCAAATACACTGACCTGGCCAGAGAGCTCGAAGCAATATGCAAGATGAAAAAAATCAGGAAAACACTACTGCTTTCGCAACAGTCATTTAGCATTGATTTATCGCTGGCAACAACCATTGGTTTTCACTAGACATTGAGTGGCAATGAGCCTCCCCAAGATTTCAGCCTTTTCGCACTCATCTACTGGAGGTTTGGTTAGTGCTTTCTCTCCTGGGCATTTCCATCCTTTTTTAGCCCCCCCCCACGACTTTTAACGTAGACCTAGTTGATGCTAACACATTTTTCATGGAAAGCTTGAATTTACAATTATACCGTTTAAGTTTTCTTGATCCATGTAGTGTTTCTCTAACTTTTTGTTTTATTTGTGTTGCAGTTTCTATATGTCCGGTAAACGTTTGTAGCTCAAGTGTGTTTATCTCTGCATTCAAGAACTTTACTTAATATTTCAGCCGTTTTCATTATTGTTGTCCGTTGTATCCTCTCAACCAATTTCCTTATCCAATTTCTCACATTCTTTTTTCAAAGTTTTTTCAGAATTGTTCTTAGTGCTCCTACTACTATTGTGTTATTTTTGTATTCTTCATTTTCCATACCGCTTTCAACTCTCTATCAAGTTCCGTGTATTTGCTTCGGTTCTCCGACTCCTAGACACTATTCCTATTTTCTTTTGGAACGGCGAAATCTACGACCAGGCAAGGATTTTCCTTCTTACTTACTATTATGATATTCGGTCATATTGATTTTATAGATTTATCTGTTTGTGCGTCAATGATTTCGTAATTTCCGTTTTCCAATACTGCTGCTTGTATTATTTGTCTGAGTGTTCAAGATACAGTTGTCTCTATAATTCCCAATGTACTGCCTTCCCTACTTGATTCTTGTATTCTTTGTGAGCTAGTTTGCTTCATTCGCTTTTCATGTGGTTTATCTTTTTGTCTCTTTGTTCACAGTCTTCATTTGCTGTCTTTGTATCTTGTATATGCTTACTTTGATGTAGTTGGTTCTAACTGCGTTATCTTATCTGATTGTTATTAGGGATTCAGTTTCTTTTTTATATGTCCTTCTCGTAGACATGTCTAAGTGTTTCATCTTTTGTCACTGTAGCTCTTTCTCTTTCTATTCTTTTTGTCTTATCCCTTGCTTCTCTATTTTTATTTTTTCAATGTGATTTGCTGCGATAATTATTATTTCTGTATGTATTTCTCTAATTCTCTTTGTATAATTCACAGTCTTCTAGCGACAGAATTTTGCTGATGTAACTCAAAGTCTTGAGATTCATATTCGTTTAAGGAATTACCAAAATTGTCTTGTTTAATAAACGTTCGGCAGAGTTTTAAAAAATTAATACCGGAATGTAGAAGAACAGTCAATGACATCATTAGAAAAGTAAAGAGCTGAAAAGAACAGGACCGGTTATTAACTCCGTAGAGAATGAGGTGTAGGGAAATGGTTAAGTCACGAAGACTGAAACTGAATAGCGAAAAGCTTATATGAAGTATTTGCGCCGTTGAATTATGGGAGCTTGAAATGAGAAATCAATGAGAGAATAAGTATCCTCCTACTATTAAAAGTACTTAGAAAGAGCTACTTTCCTCGGATATATTATACGAATTAATTATATTGAATAAAATCAGCGGAAAACATGCATGAGATGTTTTTAGGTAGTGTGACCATATTGAATTTATATAGTTATAATGTTTTCTCTAATGGGATGATTTACTTGTTCTTATTAATATAGAGATAAAACTAAACACTGTTATCTTTATCATATGCCCGAATTTGTCTCTTTTGTTGTTACCTTAATCACGCACCCTTATTTTACTTGGTAATTAGAGTCGCCGTACAGTTTTTGCCACATCGGATGCATGTATAGATGGTATGACTAGAATCAGAAATTATGTATGGTTTAATCCGCCTTACAGTACATACATCCTAAAAAGTGGATAAAAGAATTATGTAGCAGTAACGCTGAATATAAAGTGAAATGGTCTATATTATGTAGAAGAAAAAATATTAATCAAGTAAATCTAATCTATATTTTCACAATATAATATCATCTTACTGAACAAAAGGCAGCAAATGGACCAAAAGTGTTTGCATAGAGCCAAATATGTAGTCTCCCCTTTAAGGTAAGACAAAGTAGCTCGAATTACATAAATACTATTAAAAAGGGGTGAATAGAAAGGTATAATCCTTTCAACGTATTTTAAAACGAGCATTATTGTTAAAGGGCCTCAAACCTAACTTATCTTTGTAGAAACATGAAAAATAAAATTAAATAAGTAATTAAATATCAAAATATAAGCAAACATATAACGATAAAAACTTAACAAAATTATGAGAGAGGATGTTTTAATAAAACTAATCAATAAAGACAATCTAAGTATATTATAAAAATAGAAACAGTAATGTATACCCCTTAGAAGGTAAATGTCAAATTCTATATGTCTTGTATAAAAACGACATTTTTGAATGAACTAGAGTAAAGACATACATAGAGTCCACTGTGCAGGTTCAAAGATAGATTCCGAAACCATAAATCATCATTTAGAACATCTAAGAAGAATATATTAATCAAGTAAATCTAATCTATATTTTCACAATATAATATCATCTAATGAAAACTTACTTAACAAAAGGTAGTAAATGGACCAAAAGTGTTTGCATAGAGCCAAATATGTACTGTCTCGTCTAAGGTTAAACAAAGTAGCTCTAATTACATAAATACTATTAAAAATTAAAAAGGGGGCGAATAGAAAGGTAGAATCCTTTAAACGTATCTTAAAACGAGCATTCCTGTTAAAGGTCCTTACACCTAACTTATCTGAGTAGAAACATGAAAACTAAAATTAAATAAGTAATTAAATATCAAAATATAAACAAACATATAAAAATACAAACTTAACATATCTGATATTATTGAATTATGAGAGAGGATTTTAGAATAAAACTAATCCATAAAGATAATCTAAGTATATTATAAAAAATAAACCTCTCATATTGACAACAAAATAGGATAGACAGTTAAGAAATCCATTTAATAGAGAAGAAATAATTAGCACAAAACTTTAATCAGGATTATGTCCCTTGAACTGAAATCAAAATACATATATGATTAGCTTCGTAATAATAGAAACTATGAATGCCTCTCTTAAGATTAACCCAATAGGTATTAGTTTAAAGTATACTAAGATTTTTATATTTCTTTTTGTAACCTGTAACAAAAATGAAACTCTTAAACAGTTTAAGTTAATACGGTTAACAGCGATAGAATAGCTTCTCTACCCCAAAATATGAATGCCGGCCTAAAGATATGATATACACTTAATAATGTATATACAAAATTAGTTTCGTTCAAAACAACTTGAAAATGCATCTCTCAGTTTGAAATCCAGTGAACGCACAATATATAATAATTATAAGTTCAAATAGACTAAGCTCCTTATATATAAACGTTTTGTAATTTATAACCAAAAAGAAATATTCAATTTAAATCGATATGACAAAGGGTGCTACCTACAGTAAATAGGCGATTTAAGTGTTTTCTCTGCTTCATCTTCAACACTACATAGTTATGCATTTTTCTGTTCAAGGAATTTCTATTTTTTAATTATGAGTCTACGAAATGACGCATTTAATATTAACATATAAATATTGAGTGCCCTCCGTGAACGAAACAGATCTGTAAAAATGTACGGAAGTCAGTTATTTTAAAAGAATATCTTGGACTTTAGAATATAGCAAAAGTGTTCATCTATATATGCTTTATTGTTACATTTAACAGACATAGACCTTCTAATTAAAAAGAGTTGCTATACACAAAGAGTGTAAGATAACCCCCAAAATATATTAAATCATCATTAGCCATGGACACGTGATTGAACAAAAATATGATTTGAATCCAGGCCCACAGAATCTGAAGCTTTATCATCGGTCCAATTCACGTGACTGTTGTAATGTATCGCTTTTTACAAATATCATTAATTGTTTCTTTTGTTTCCAATACTTTTGAACGAACTCTATTATTTATAAGAAAGAAAATTTTACCTTAATACTAGTTAGTAATAATATTCCCTTCATTAATATGATGCCCTTATATGGGGTGCGACACACACACACACACACACACACACACACACACACACACACACACACACACACACACACACATATGCAGACATTGTCAAAAAATAAACGAACAATTTATACTTAATTTTACTTTTTCTTTTTTTTTTTTTCGAATGTTTTTGTGTAAACACAAAAAATGTGATGAATGTTCCGGTTCCGGATGCGCTACAAATGATTTTGAGTTTTGAATGTGGCGATATTCACTTTTGTTTTATAATGGTTTCGTTCGAGTGTGTTGTTTTGTTTTACGGCATATCAACCCTTTTCGGGCTGTTTAATGTCAAATTCAGTTATTTTGGAAACAGTGTTTATGCTCCAAGTCCTTTATATCTTCAAATATTATTTGTAGATTTCGGTTCTTTAGTTCTACGACATATCAACTCTTTTCTGGGTCATTTAATGCCGAATCCAGTAATTTTGAAAACAGTTTTTATGCTTCAACGTCTGTATATCTTTAAATATTTATTTATAGAGTTTGGTTTGGTTGTTTTGTTTTATGTAACATCAACCCTTTTCTTGTTATTTAATGCCGAATCCAGTTATTTTTGAAACAGTTTTTATGCTTCAAGTTCTTTATATCTTCAAATATTTATTTGTAGAGTTTGTTTTGTTTATTTTGTTTTACGGCATATCAACCCTTTTCGGGTAATTTAATTTTGGAAATAGTATCCATGTCGTATCTAGTTATTTTGTAGAATGCCTTCATTTTTCAAGCTCTTTCTATTTTTAATTGCAAGTTTGTAGTGTTATGTTTGGTTGTTTTATAGTGGATTTTATTGTTTTTGTTCCTTGCTCTACAGAACATGAATGAGTTTAGCAATGGAAGAGGGAAAAGGGTTTCAGAATTCATGTTTGGTATATTCTAAGTTAGGAACCCAGTCAGGAAGTGGAGGAGATAGAAAGAGAAAGAGGAAATAGGAAGGAGGAAAATGAGGGGAAAGATAGGCTGTTGTTTTTGTTTTTTTGTTTTGCAGAACATAATGAAGTTTTGCAAAAGGAAGTAGAAAAACAAAAAGCATCAATGTTATATGTGTAACACGAGCAGGCGGTCACCGGCGTGTGACCGGCATCACGTGTTACACTAAGTGTCTTAGAAACAGTCGCATGATGATGTGACGATGGGTCAGTCAATAGGGTCTGAGTACCAAGACGAAAAGCATACCTGAGATGTTGGATGTGGATGTATGGCTTCTTCATTCTCTCAAGATAACGTCTTCACTCTGGTGGTATTCTGGTTGGAACATTCTTCGTCTTCAGGCCCGCTTCGTTCTTTAATGCAGAAATTTATGGCAGACACAAAATAAACGATACACGACACAATGGTAATATATGAGAAATATAATCAACTATTTAATGTTTTTACAAGAAAATATTCCAATATTTTTACAAAAACAATTTACAAGTGATAATTAACTTTCACAATTAAAACCAGATATCCTTAAATAATGCTGAGGAGGGAGTGCCTTCCCCATCCTATCATTTACGGAGAGACAAAAATACACGTCTTACCTTTTGCTGTCCGGACGAAAAAGAGATCAAGAAAAAATGGGAATTGTGGAATTGCATTTTGGTTGCTAATGTATCCCTCTGCCTAGTGCCAAATCACCTCCTGGTCATGCAGGCGGAGGGTGTTAACAACCATTACAAATAGGCCCAACTCTCTTCCTGATCTACATCAATGACCTCCCTAAACACATACTTAAATCATTCGTTGACATCCATGCTGATGACACAACCATCTACGGCAACACATCAAAGGCTGTAAATGACAAAGTTCTCTCTGATTCTCTCTCCTCTGATCTCGAGCGCGTGGTTCAGTGGGGGAAGATGTGGCTGGTTACGTTGCGAGCCTGTCCTTGTTTTATCGTTATTTCCATGGCAGATGCTCGTCTGAACTCCAATCTCTGGTCCCCCCTCGCCAATCTTTCACGAAAAACACCCGTCTAGCTGAATCCACTGTGAAAAATTCTCCCCACTCTATATCTGTGCCTAAATCAAAACGCGGATTCCATGAACAAAGCTTCTTTCTTAGAACTGCACGCCTGTGGAACTCTGTTCCGTCTGCCTGCTTCCCTCCGGACTACAACTTGGATGTCTTCAAGTCCAATGTTAACAAATTCCTAATGAACCGCCCCTTAAGTAAACACTTCAGCAAATCTCCTCACTAACTTAATGTACTTGCAATAACCCTTATCCCTGAGTGGCTTCCGGGCCTTGATAAGTGGTGATCACTGTGTAAAAAAAAAAAAATTCGTCTCAGGAATTCAACATCTTCAGACAGCCTAATCTGGTAGCACTAGTTTTTATAATGAACTATTCTCATCATTTTAATCTTATTTCTTTTGCTGCGTGGGACTGTAAATAAATAGATAGACTGACTGACAGAGAGACAGAGGTAGCCAGAGATAAAGAAAGGTTGTAAGAGAAAGAGAAAGAGAGAGAGAGAGAGAGAGAGAGAGAGAGGGGGGGGGAGGAAGCCGTAAAACAAGATAAAAAAGATAGAGGAAGTGGATGACAGAGAGACACTGACTTAAATATAGCTCACATCATGAGAAAATTGTTAAGAACAAGACTGTTTTAACATATCTCAATTCAAAAATTAAAGTGTATATTTTATCATGTTTCGTGCGATTAAAGTATATAGGAACACGCGTTATGGAGTTGATTAACACAGTTTTAGTGGAATTGTATATTCTATCTCTTTGCTTCTATTTTATTTCCGGCAAAGTTATCAAAAATCAAGCGGGCCCCTTTCTGAGGCGAACACTTCCTTTCTATATTAGTGTTGTGGTGGTACCCACTCATTTACATGTGTGGATAATATTACACATAAATAGCAAGACTCGGTTAGTCTGAGTGTGTGTAAACCAGAAGCCACCGAAGGGCGAGCCGAGAGCAGATATGTAGTCCAGCCAAGACTCTCTTACTTGACAACCATTATGTAAATATACTGTAAATATACTTTTCCTAACACACTTCTTATTGATCTACCTTTGTTTGTTGAGGCTTCATTTGTATTGATTTACACGTTATTTGGTTCAACCTGCAAACATAACAGTTGGCGACGAAGATGAACGTCAAACATAACAATTAGATACATAGATATCCGACTTTTCTATTAAAATCCCCCCTTACCTTTCAAACGTTGAATTATTAAAGAAGTTAAGAACATTACTTATCCTCTTCCCAATCGATCAGTTAATTATATTATAGCATATCTTTCTTGTGGATCATTAGTCTAACCCGATCCCAAGATTATAATTCACCTAATCTGGTGGAGTATCCAGTTTAGTGCTGTTAGTAGAGGTAGCAGTCTTCAGCGAAGTGGCATTATTTCTTGTATAAGATAGTATGTAGCTATATCGATGAGGTCTTTTTAGGCTTCGAATACTATATATGTTCTTTTTGAATATTTAGTCAGGATTTGCTTTTAGGCAAAATTATCATCATAACAGATTGTTCTGACAAACACGTGTACAGAGAGAACTTAGACACTCGAGTATAATGTCTAGTAGGCATTCGAATTCGCTTTCTAATTTTATAAATTCTCTCTCTCTCTCTCTCTCTCTCTCTCTCTCTCTCTCTCTATATATATATATATATATATATATATATATATATATATATATATATATCACCGTTCTTGTAAATTTTAAATTTACCGGAAAAAATGCATAATTTGAAAACTGGGAAATGTTATTTTGCTTTTATTATTTCTGTGGAAATTTTAAAACACAGACAGCTGAATTTAAAATTCAATTATTATCACACACCACAAAAAAATCCAAACTGAAGCCGATTGGCAATAGTTCAAACAGCTTTTCAAAGGAAATGATAAATTAGATTTGCAACACAAGGAAAATTCTACATCGATTTTCTATTCGTTTCAGATGAGTCAGCAAAATTAAAATTCCTGTCGAAGTTTATCGCAAAATAAACCAAAATATGCTCATTTATATAATATTATGCTTGTACGTTACAATTAAAAAAACGCTAAATTTTTGAATGCCAAACTGCTTAAAAAAAGGCCAACTCACAAAGTTTAGCCTTAAAGAGGCCAATCTAGTAAACCTAGAACGATTATGATATCCCTTTGTTTGTAGCCTCGTTTTCAAATATCATCTGTTATATTTCTTATTTTTCCGTACGTTATGCTTTGAAAATGGACAAAACAAATTTGAAGGTACAATTGCTTAAATAAACACCATTTTCTGTTTGTCCTTTTATTAGGTAGTCCGTACGTTACGCTATGAAAAAAAGAAGCCAAATACAATATTTGAAGGCCAAACTGCTTCAAAAAGAGGAAATTGGCAAAATTTGGTTTTACAAATGGCAATCTAGTAATCATTGACTATGAGAGCTCCTTTGATTTAACTTCATTTTCGAATATCATCATACTGATGGTTGTTTCACTGAATAAAGGAGTCCGCAAAACATTACGTAAAAAAATAAACATGCAAAAATAACAGAACAATAAAAGAAGAAAATTGTCTCGTAAGAAGTGCTGAACTGCAGAACTACCGTATCATTCAAACACTTCTGTGTTTGAATGATACGGTTAAGTGGCAGTTTTAGTCATTTAGAACTGCTTTTAAGCTTCACCGCTCACTTATTTTTAGACCAAATTTGAAACAATTATTATAGTTTATAGATCACCTTTTAAGCTATATTGTGAAAAAAAAATTTCAAGTTTGTTCACTAAAACAAAAGTTATGATGAATTTACTGGTGTTCAAAATCGTAAAAATTTGTAAGGAGTTGAGCGACAACAAAAATGTAAAAAAAAAAAAAAAAATGTGAACAAAAATGTAAAAAAACGACATGTCGCCATAGCTCAAAAACTTAACCTGTTTGAAAAAAAAACAAAAAAAAACAATGTGATTTTTGGATTCAGCGCATCAGATTTGTCCTTAATCAGTCGAGGAAATGCAGACAACAAATTTGTTGTTGACTAGTGTTAATCACCCATATAAGGCAAATCTACAAAATGTTGGCGCTAAAGGATGATTTGGAACAATTTCTTTTAAAATGGGTTATGTTAATGAGCTTCGAGGTGAAGCCTCTATTTAACCGTATTTATTGTAAAACAACAACAACAACAACAACAACAACAACAACAACAAATCTTAATTTATAAGCGATAAAAATAAAACAGTAAAGTCATCTAGGAGTTCGTGGCGTAACGATTAACGCGCCGGACTGTGGTAAACATGGTCTGGAGAAACAGTCAATCTACGCTGATGAGAGGTAGTTACTTTTACACACGTGTACGTAGATTACTCTTTTAAAAATAATAAATATATATATATATATATATATATATATATATATATATATATTATTTGAGAAGGAAAACCGAGAATTAATAAAATAGTAATCAAAGTTTCGTCCATATTTCAGGGGACATTATCAGGATCTCGTAGGAAAAATGTAGAAGAAAAACGATTACAGACCACATGCGAGTGAAAAAGGAAAAACTCCTAAAGTCCTACCCATTCCGGGCCGAAACTATAAATGTGCGTGCGGAAAGGTTGGATTATTCTATGCTTTGCGCAGCGGATGAACCAGCACCGCAATGCCGATGCGGTCAACAAGGGTGATGTACAACTCGACTCAGATCTGCCTCAGCCATCGGATGCGGCTGATTGCATGTGTGCAGACTGTCCTGGCTCGTCCTTGCCTCTTTACTTTTGCTTTCAGCGGAGAGGGTGCTAGCAGTACTGGGCAAGCTGATTATTCCTAGTTTGCCTGGGCTGGGAGAGAGGTGAAAGTTCTGTGGCGATGGAGTAAGGGCGTACCGGCAGATTTGATGGACTGGAAGCCACGGCGTGATCTCTGCACTCAGGCGATTGGAGTATGATGGTCATGCTCTTGATGAAGAGCGACATCATTGCAAGGCAGCAACTTCGATGACCGGGCAGATCTATTCAGAGGTGCACTGCCTGCCCCAATCTGGGGAGGGTCCTAGAAAAGGTGGACTAAACATTGCTCGTTCACACACACTCCTGACCGGCTAGCCGAGGTCGGCAGGAATCCACAACAGCGGTACGAAGACAAAAAAATCAACCAAAAACCTTACTCTGGCATCGTGGAATGTCAGAACCCTGATTGACAATGATTTTAGAATGGAACGAAGAACAGCCTTCGTCTCTCTCGAGAGCTGGACCGCTATAAGATTGACATTGCAGCACTACAAGAAACTCGATTTCCTGACCAGGGATAACTAAAAGAAAAAACTCATACCTTCTACTGGTCTGGCAAACCTTCTGGCGAGTGAAGAGAAGCGGTGGTTGCATTTGCAATCTCAAACAACTTTGTGAAAGAACTGGAATCACTAACAACAGGGAAAAGTGATCGCCTCATGAAAATGAGAATTCACATTGGCAAGCAAAGATACTTGACAACGACCTCCGCATATGCACCAACGATGACATATGACCTGGAGACTAAAAAACTATTCTATCAGTCTCTTAGCAATCTACTTTCTGAGATCCCTGCAGCTGACAAACTCATTGTACTCAGTGACTTCAATGCTAGAGTGGTGGGAAATGATCATGCAGCATGGCCACAAACAATGGGTAAATTTGGAAAAGGAAAAATGAACTCGAATAGCGAACTGTTGCTATCAAAGTGTTCCGAACACGGACTTACTATAACAAACACGTTCTTCAACTATCCAGACAAATGGTACTGCTCGTGGAAACATCAGAGATCCAAGCACCCCACTCTGTTGGATTATGTAATTACAAGAATAGAAGATCTAAAGAACTTTCGCAGTACCAGAGCTATGAGAGAAACTGAATGTTGCACTGATCACTACATGATCCGTGTTAGATGAAACATAAAACCAAAGCCTCCTCCGTTCAAGAAGAAAGAACCTAAACCACTAAAGAAACTAAATACCAAATCACTAAAGGACAAAAGTGTGAAAGACAAACTAGCACAAAAAATATCTGATAGTCTCACAACACCAACTGGCACCACAGAAGAACAGCAAGGAACACTGAAAAATGCTATGTTGACTTCTGCATCGGAAGTCCTTGATAAACCAAGTAGGAAACATGCAGTCTGGTTTGATGAATCCAACAAAGAGATCATGGCACTCATTCAAAAGAAAAACCTGCTGTTTCAAAAGACCCTGAAAGAAAGATGCACAAGAGCAGCAAGGGTCAAGTACAAAAGTGTGAAATCTAAACTTCAAAGAGAACTGCGGAAAATGAAAAACGACTGGTGGACGAAAAAAGCAGCTGAAATTCA